>NC_062205.1:1517776-1525276 GCF_912470025.1 Vespa velutina
TGTGTGTGTGTGTGTATGTGTATCTGTTTGTATCTGTCTATGTATGCATAAAAATGTTTATAGAACACTTATTAGCTTATCTTCTTTTAATTTTATACTTTATATTTTTTATTCTTTTTTTTTCTTTTTTTTCTTTTATTTTCTTTTTTTCTTCCTCTTCTTTTTTCTTTATTATAGGATTCATGTAATATCCTACCCCAAGTCGTTGTTAGTTACACCTTCTTCTTTTTATTTCACTTCGATGAAATGAAAAATTAATATCTTTATTTTTTATTTTTCTTCTTCTTCCTCTTCTTCTTTCTTTTCTATCTCTCTCTTTCTCTCTCTCTCTCTCTCTCTCTCTCTCTCTCTCTCTCTCCCCCTTTTTTTTTATTTATATCGCACAAACAAAAGATGAATATTTTTGAATCACGTTTAGTTACGAATAGAAAAAAAAACCTATGGCGATAACATCGATTAATACCGACGCGAGTTCATTCGCGCGATTCCAGCCAAGAGGAGGCTAAGAACGAGACTGAACCATCGCTGTGCTTCCATCTATAACGATATCCCCACCTACTAAATAACCGAGAGAACTTTGATTTCTTTACGTTGCGGAAGCTGCGAAACTTCCGTACAAATGCGGACATCTTTGAATTTATATTTTTTATATATATAATAAATATTTTATATTAATTATATATAATTTAATAATGTATCATATCACTCGATTATAAAAATATTAATACAAATTGTATTTTATTCGAATATTAATGAATAAATATATATTAATTAATACATATATATATATATATATATATATATATATATATATATATATATTATACAATATATTATCGAATAAATAATCCAAATTTTATATACTATACGTCAAGATAACATATTTCTTATATATATATATATAAAATATTTAAATTCAAAAAAAGAAAAAAAGAATATATATATATATGTATATATATATATATATATATATGTATAATGTATATATGTCTATATAAAATGTATGTATTAATTAATACATTTTATACAATTAATAATTAACTATTATTGTTATATATATATGTATACACGTATAAAACGTATGTATTAGTTAATACATTTTATACAATTAATATTTAAATATTATTATTATTATTATTATTATTATTATTATTATTATTATTATTATTATTATTATTATTATTATTATTATTATGATATCAAATTTTAAGATAATTAACAGATACAATGCTTGATTAATTTTAATCCTTATATAATCAATATTTTTAATAAATCTTTGACAATAGATTGTTTCAAACTGTATTTCTTATCATTTTATAGATAACCGATCTCATTTTTTTTTCTTTTTTTTTCGTTTTTTTTTTTTTTTTGTTTTCTTTTGCTATATTCCCTTATCCCCCGTATCTTATCTTATATACATTTAGTATACACCAGCTTGTTTCTTCATAATAATCATTCGCAATGATTGTCGGATATAAAATGTATAAGATAGATAACATAGACAGATAAGATTTAATAATAATTTCAACTTTCGAATGGCCATTTAATGTTTATTTGAAATTTTAACGCTTCGAATGCTTTGACAAATGGAATAATGCAATATAACTTTAATTACGTTTGATTAAATGCGTTCATTTTTAGATTATAAACGGGATGAATACATAGGATGGGGAGGGAGAAAGAGAAAAAGAAAAAACAAAAAGAAAAAAGAAAAAAAAGAAACAAAACAAAGAAGAAAAAATTCGTATAAAAAAAAGTTTGTTGTATCAATGGAAATTAAAGGAATGATTTCAGACGTATATAATTAATACAAATAATACAATAAAATCATATTAAAAAATCATATTTCAAAATCTTATCATTATTTTTCTTTACGTGATTACATTTCTTTTTTTTTTTATTTCATAAAAAGATCGCACGCATATATAAAAATATATTGTGTATTTTTAAAAAATTTATCATTTGAAATAATCAAATAATTTATTATCAATTTATAAATACTAAGATTAAGCAAAATAATAAATGCAATGCTTTTTTTTTTTTTTTTTTTAGAAATCATATGTAAACAAAATCAGATGTACAAAAAATAAGAGATAAATATTTCTACTAAGTGCATTATTGTTTACATTATATTTATATATATATATATATAATACACGATTTATTAAATGAAAAAATTTAATGAAAACATTTAATTTAATCAAATAAATTGATTTATTTGATAAAATCTACATATATCTACAGAAATATCTACATATGTTACGTTTAAATTATTTCAATTGAATTGTAATTGATTACGACATTTGGAAAGAACCAATGAGGAAGAAACTTTTATAATACATCAATACTGATTGGTTAATTTTAAACATTTCTTTACATTCTATTCGATATAATATCATCGAATTTCTTTCGTCCAATCGCGAGAGAGCTCAGGTATGACGACTGATATCAACGACAGTGACAACTTAACCTAACAAATCATACTTTGAATAAGAAACCCAATCACAGTAAGTATGTTTGTGATATGTTTATTTAAAATAATCAATAATGTTTTTCATTGATTTTATTGCACCCATCACACGATTTACAAATAATATATTTCTCTATAAGTTCCACATTAAGTTTCTCTTTAGTTTTGTTTACTTACGTAAACCAAAAATTGGATAAATGTTGTCGATCAGTAAAAGAAAATAATACTTAAAAAAAAAAAATCGATATAATTTGTTAATGTATGCATTTTATTTCATTCATGTTTTTGCTAGGAAACGTGTAAAAATCATTTTGTCATCGATTGTACGAAGAACCTTAATACGTTCATCATAAATCAATCAAATGAGGTTAGAATAATGTAATTAATTAAAATCAAATGAAAATTTATGATATACTCTTGTATAATAAATTCAATAAATATCATATAAAACATGTAAATTGAGAGATGAGTGTATATATTGTTTTATATATATATATATATATATATATATATATATATATATATATATGTATATTGTTTTATAATATACCAATTCTAATGTATACTTTTAGGTCATAATTTGTTTCCTTCCGTTCAATATGGACGATGAACGATGCATTAAGAAAGCTAAATTAGAAAATGTACAGAATTTAAAAGAAGGAGAAGCTGAAATATTGGTAACTCATAAGAATGTGTTTTATAATCCAGTACAAGAATTCAATAGAGATCTTAGTATAGCTGTGTTATCGCTCTTTGCAAAGGATCAACAAAATATAAATGAAGAAAATAATATTTTGAAAAATACCATAGTAAATAAATCAAAGGGTGAATCATGTTCTAAGAGCGATGGTATTATTATATTAGAAGCTTTGTCTGCGACTGGTTTACGTAGCATCAGATATGCCAAAGAAATAGAAGGTATAAAAGAAATAATAGCTAATGATATTTCAGCTGAAGCTGTAAAATCTATTAAATTAAATATTCAACATAATGGAGTGGAAAATTTAGTAAGACCAAGTCATGAGGATGCTACAATGATCATGTACCAAAACAGAAGAAAAGGTTTTCATGCTGTTGATTTAGATCCTTATGGTTGTCCTTCAATCTTTTTAGATGCTGCTGTACAATGTGTAGTAAACGGTGGTATACTTTTGGTTACAGCAACAGATATGGCAGTTTTAGCTGGTAACTCTCCAGAAACGTGTTACGTTAAATATGGCGCTATAGCTCTTAAAACAAAAGCTTGTCATGAGATGGCATTAAGAATTTTATTGCAACATATCGCATCTCATGCTGGACGTTATGGTCGCTATATAATACCTTTATTATCTATAAGCGTTGATTTCTATATAAGAGTATTTGTGAAAGTATTTGTAAGCCAATTGAAATGTAAAGAAAATGCTAGTAAAACAGGATTGGTATATCAGTGTACAGGTTGTGAAAGCTTCAATATTCAATCTTTAAATACAAAAAAATCAAATAAATTTTGTAAACCTCATATAACTATAGATCAACATTGTAAACATTGCAAACATAAACATTATGTTGGTGGTCCTATTTGGATTGGACTTTTACATGATCAAGACTTTGTCTCACGATTATTATCCAGTTTAGATAATTTGAAATTAAAAACGAAACAACGAATAAAAGGTGTTTTAACTATGATAAACGAAGAAATAGATTCACCTTTGTATTATACATCAGATCGTTTAATGTCTATCATCAAATGTAGTACACCGCCTATGGTACTAATCAGATCTGCATTATTAAATGCAGGATATAATGTATCATATTCTCACGCAAATAAATTCTCTATTAAAACTGATGCACCAAATGATGTCATATGGGATATTGTACGTGCATGGGAGAAATGTCATCCAGTTAAAAGGGAAAAATTTAATGCGGATAATCCTGCATTAGTTATATTAAATACTCCATCGACAATAAATATTTCCTTTGCTGTACATCCAAAAGCTAATCCAATTTCTCGACAAACTGGATTATCAAGGTTTCCAGAAAATCCAACTGAAAATTGGGGTCCTGGTACACGTGCTACAACAATGATAGATGTTACAATGATAGAATCGAAAAAAATTAAGAATCAAGGAAAATTTAAACAGAAAATTAAAATATTAAAGGATCAACATATGCAAAATGAAGGTGACAATGAAAAAACAAATGTGGATTTGTCGTCGAGTAATCAAGACATATAAAAAAAATATATATATATGTGTAAATTATTTTTATTACATTAATGAAAAATGTACAAATGTTTTTATAAAAAAAAAAGAAAGAAATAACGATAATCAAAATATTATCGTTGAATGTAAATATATTTATAATTAAAAGAATGTCATGTCTTAGTTTTAAATATTATTAAAAAAAAAAAAAAAAAAAAAAAAAAAAAAAAAGATTTAAAATTATTAAAGATTAACAATTCAAAATGCATATATCGTGAAGAATATTTTTATTGAACCTTTAACACTATTGCTATGTTACGATGAATATATGTGAGAACGTATACTAGATTGTTAATGTGTGCGTATACATACATGCATCACTATCGTTTCTTTCATCATTTTATCAAGCGTTCTCAGTTGTTTGTAGTATCCTTCACGAAGTCATTACGTAAACGAGAGTTGACTCATGCGATTATAAATCAGGTAGGATAAATATTAAATATTTTTTTGTATAATGTCTAATAATTTTAATATTAATTTTGTCTATTATAGAAATATCATAACAGTTATAATAACAAGTAAAATTAGATTTGATAATAAATATAAATTATTGAAATTCTAATGAATATTATCATATTACATATATTAGATAATTTCGTAAAGTCACACTTGTTGCGTAGTAATTATTGCCTAGTAATATTATATAGTATATGTATATATATATATATATATATATATATATATATATATATATATATATATTTATCTATTTATTATGTAAATATTTTATTAAAGAAAAAGAAATATTTATTTAAATGATAATTATTAATTAATCAATAAATCATTGTTATCACGTAGATTATCAAATATGGCAGCACCGACATTAACATTGAACAATGGTAACAAAATTCCTGTATTAGGTCTTGGTACTTGGCAAGGTGGTGTGAGTACTTTTACAAAATTAAAAATATATATCCTTTTGTGATTTATAATGTATTATTAATATTATATTAATTAAAAAATTCAATTCTTTCTATTACATATTGTCATTAAAATTTCTTTGTTTTTTATATAACAGGATGATCCATCGATAGTTGCACAAGCTATTAAAGATGCAGTCGATGCTGGATATAGACATTTTGATTGTGCCTATATATATGGAAATGAACATGAGATAGGCAATGCTTTAAAAGAAAAAATTGCAGAAGGTGTTGTAAAAAGAGAAGATCTTTATATTACCACAAAGGTATATTTATATATATATATATATATATATATATATATATATATATAAAAATTCACCTTTAAGATCTGATATATATGTATTCTAAATTTTTCTTAAATTTTAGCTATGGAACACGGCGCATAAGAAAGAAAAAGTAATACCTATGTGTAAAGAATCATTGAAAAATTTTGGTTTCGATTATATAGATTTATATCTTATACATTGGCCAGTAGCTTATACAGTAAGAAAAACATTTTATTTTATATTTCTTATTAAGATCAAATGATATTATTATTAATGATTTAATATATTCCATTTTATTTTTTATATTTTAGGATGATGCAAAAGGACTTTGGCCAGTCGATGAAAAGGGAAATCCTTTGTATGGACATGAAGATTATATTGATACTTGGAAAGGCATGGAGGAATGTGTAAAATTGGGATTAACAAAAAGCATTGGTCTTAGTAATTTCAATTCTGTACAAATTGATCGTATATTATCCATTGCAACTATAAAACCAGTAATAAATCAAGTCGAATGTCATATCAATTTGAATCAAAAAAAGTTAAGAAAATTTTGTGCTAAACGTAATATAGCTATTACAGCTTATAGTCCTTTAGGTTCTCCATTACGTCCTTGGGCAAAATCTGATGATCCACAAGTTAGCATTGATCAAACCAAAGAGATTGCAAAAAAATATAAAAAGTCACCAGCGCAAGTTATACTTAGATACTTGGTAATATTAGATGTCATATGTAAAAGAAAATTAATTTTGGAAATATCTATTAATTTGAATGTAATTTTTTTTTTTTTTAGGTTGATATTGGTACCATACCAATACCTAAATCAGCATCCAAGGCACGCATCAAAGAGAATATAAACATTTTTGATTTTAAACTTACACCCGAGGAAATAGCAATTATAGATACGTTTGATTGCGGTATAAGAGTTTGTCCAGCTAAAGAGTAAGTTAATTATTATGAAAATAAAATGTCATCTTGAAAAAAAGAAAAAGAGAGACAAAAAAAAGAATGCATTATTGTTCGAATAAAATTAGTTTACAAAATATATATCTTTTTAGATTCAAAGGGCACAAGGATTATCCATTTAATATAGAATTTTAAATATGATTATACGACTTATATAGTTATAATCAATACATGATATTATTATTATTATTATTGTTATTGTTATCTATTAAAGGTATATCAATATATTATTATCAATTTTAATTTTAAATCTATTGTTATTATTATTATTGTTATCTATTAAAGGTATATCAATATATTATTATCAATTTTAATTTTAAATCTATTGTTTATATTAAAACTGGTATGTATTATGTATTTTATATCCATATGTCTTCTAGTAAATCTTATCTATATCTAGATAGTTTAATAAATTCGCTATAAAAAAAGAAAAAAAGAAATAAAAAAAAATAAAAAAAAAAAAAAATAAAGAATAAAAATAAAAATTAAAAAAAAGTGAAAAAAATTTTGATACTAATACGCTGATTATTTTTTTATTTTTTATATTTTAAAGTGCTCAATAACGCATTTATCGACATTTCAACGTATTCCTATCTTATATCTACAAATTGTTATATAATAACTCTTCTCTATAA
>NC_062205.1:1530276-1540276 GCF_912470025.1 Vespa velutina
ATAGATGGGATGCTCCGGTTTAGTGAGTTATGGAGTGGGGAAGGAAGTAAATTAGATCGTTTATAAATATGAGACAAATTCTTGATGAGACGTATTTGTACCGTTGACACGGTTGCTCTCGAACAAGGATTTATTTTGTCATCCATTAACGCGATTTATCATTACTTATCTTTCCTTTTTTTTTCTTTTTTCCTCTTGTAACTAAAATCTAATCTATTCCCATATATTTATATATATACATATATATATATATATATTTATATATATATATATATATATATACATATAATTCGTAAGGAAGCATCGATCTTTTATTTTCAATTGGAAAAAAAAGGAAGAATAAAATGGTTTTAAACGTACCGGACGTTAAGTTTTACAATGGCAATACTGTTCCACAATTTGGATTGGGTACTTGGAAGGTATGTAAAAAAAAAAAAAAAAAAGAAAAAAAATAAAAAAAAGGAAGAAGAAAAAAAGAAAACAAAAGAAAGAATCATACCTCTCTTTCTCTCTCTCTCTCGTTTTATTAATAATATTTTGTTACATAATTCTTACGATGTCACCGTTGTGTAGATTGTCTTTTTTTTTTTTTCGTTACTCAAAACTACGATCTAATCAATATCGTAGATAAACACCGTAGAACGTATGTACGTATGTATAGTATTATATATATATGTATGTATGTATGTATGTATGTATGTATGTATATATGTATGTATGTATGTATACATTTTGTTTTGTTTTTTTTTTTTTTTTTTTTTTTTTTTTTTTTTTTTTCTATGAATACATGTCTAAATAAGATTTTCTTAGAATACGATCGATGCAAGGTCATTTGTATATTACTACGATAATACGTATAATTAAAAGACTGACTTTACGTTATATTTGAATTTTCATTCGACAAACTATTACTATGTATTTATGAAAAAGATATTATTTAAT
The DNA here is from genome assembly GCF_912470025.1 of Vespa velutina. NCBI lineage: Eukaryota > Metazoa > Arthropoda > Insecta > Hymenoptera > Vespidae > Vespa > Vespa velutina. The sequence goes on from NC_062205.1 coordinate 1,531,219, forward strand.
GATTTGAAATAACATATTATTTGTGGCTTTTTTTTTTTTCATTTGGAAACATTTTTTATTTTACGACATGAGCAAAATCAATTACAGCTATATGAAATATTTGAAATCTTTTTTACTCGTCCTTTTATTTATATTTATTTATTTATTTATTTATTTATTTATTTATTTATTTATTTATTTATTTATTTATTTATTTTTTTAGATTTCTTTATAAGTTCGACGAGATAGTTTGATAATTGAAATGAAATGTTTTTTTTTTTTTTTTTTTTTTTTTTTTTTTCATTTCCTAATTTAATTCTGATTTTATTGAAAGAATAAATAATAAATTTATGTGAAATAATAAGGATAAGTTTCCAAATTTTCTTTTTTCTTGTTTCTCTCTCTCTCTCTCTCTCTTTCTCTCTTTATTTTTTTTCTTTTAAATTTTTAATCATGAATTTTATTTAGTTTTTCATTACTCTCATACTATATTGGTATATATATATATATATATATATATATATATATATATATATATATATATATATATATATATTTTTTTTTATCATTTTATTTTTGTGTGTACGTGTGTATGTGTAAATATATTTTAATATTATATATTTTTTATTTTAGTCAAAACCCGGAGAAGTTGTTCAAGCTGTTAAGGATGCCATAGATATTGGTTATCGTCACATTGATTGTGCTTTTGTTTATGGTAATGAGAAAGAAGTCGGGAAAGCAATAAAAACAAAAATTGCAGAAGGAGTTGTCAGCAGAAAAGATTTATTTATTACTAGTAAACTTTGGAATACCTTTCATCAACCCGATTTAGTTGAACCTGCTATTACAAAAACATTGAGCGACCTTGGTCTTGAATACTTAGACCTATATTTAATTCATTGGCCTATCGCTTACAAAGAGGGCGATAATTTATTTCCAAAAAAATCTGATGGTTTTCCTGAATTTAGTAATGCTGATTACATTGACACATGGAAGGCTATGGAGGGTTTATTAAATAAAGGATTAACAAAGAACATTGGCGTCAGTAATTTCAATTCTGAGCAGATTAATAGATTACTTAAAAATTGTACCATTAAGCCGGTAACAAATCAAGTATGTATTCATTTTGATAAATTAATTATAAAATCCTTGATCAATTTGATTGTTAATAATTATAGATGTTTTTTTTTCTTTTTTTTTTTTTTTTTTTGCCAGATCGAATGTCATCCATATCTAACGCAAAAGAAATTGTCTGATTTCTGTAAAGAAAAAGGAATTATCATTACCGCTTATAGTCCTTTGGGCTCACCAGATAGACCGTGGGCTAAACCGGATGATCCAAAATTATTGGAGGATGAAAAATTGTTGGAACTTGGAAAGAAGTATAATAAAACACCAGCGCAAATTCTTTTGCGCTATCAAGTAAGTTGAATTCTTTTTGTTAAAATAAAAAAGAATGAAAAATATAAATATCATAATAAAATAAATACATTAAATAATATATTACAGTTGGATCGTGGACACGTTGTGATTCCAAAATCCGTTACCAAATCACGTATCCTCGAAAATAGTAATATTTTTGATTTTCAACTTAAACCTGATGATATTGCATACATAGATTCTTTCGACTGTAATGGAAGAATTTGTCCGATGACAGGGTAAAATCATTTTTATATATATTTCCAAATTAATATTTTCTTAATATATTAAAATTATGATATTTTATTTTGAATTTTCAGATCTGAGGGAAGTCCTTATTTTCCATTTGCCATTCCTTTCTAATTAATACAACAGATAAGTAAGATTAGTTTTGATCGCGTTCATAAAAATATATACATATAATTATTTTTAAAATATGTGTATCGTAAATATTTTCTTTGTTAAATACGTTTATACGTACGTTCGTATTTTTCTACGCATGTATTTCGATATTAACAAATAATAAATTTTCGTTAAATAAAGAATCTCTCGTTTATAATATTTTAATGCAATTTGATGTCGTTGAACGAGAAAAAAAAACAAAAGAAAAGAAAAGAAAAGAAAAAGAATTTATAAATATATATATATATATATATATATATATAAGTGTGTATGTATGTATATATAGCGTCGAACAATGTAATTACATTATAAAATGGTTGATTGATATTTAATTGCAAGAAAAGGTGGAGTTATCGTCATTGTCCTCACAACCGCAAGAACAACATTCGCAATATTCTTCGTCGGTGTCACTATTGTTCATGGGAATAGATAATGATGATTCAGCTACCGGTTTATATCCTTTGTCCAATGGACATAATGGCCCAGCTCCACATTTGCACGGTACATTAGATAATCCATAGGCACATTTTCCTTTGCAATTGCACCTACATTCATTTTTAATCTCTGATAAACGACATTTATTGCAAGATAATGAATAAGAGTTATCAGACGTGATCTCAAAATCGCAAGGTGCCTTTGGACAATCTGTAAAAAAATATAAATTTTCTATGAATGATATTATATAGGAACTTGATTGCTTTCTTTATATATACATACATATTCTTTATATATATATATATATATATAAATTAGGAAATAGAAATGTACTTGATGTTAATATAGCACAGGGTGGAAGATCACATGGAAGATTAATTGAGCAAGGATTTTTCCGAATATTATTCGATTTTAATGGACGTACATTAGGAGACAACGTTCTCGAAGATTTTCTTGACTTTTTACTCGTCGAAATATTTTCGTGATCATATTTCTTCACGCAAATACATAATTTTGATTCCTACGATTTAAAATCAATTGAAAAATAATATATATGTATATATATATATATATATATATATATATATATATATATATATTGTTTTGTTAAAAGAATTTAATATTTTATTATCGTACGTTATCCTTTTTATTTATCAAAATTAATCTCTTTACTTTATTATCATGATCAGTTTTCTCTTCTAATTCATTTGAAATATCGATTTGATTTTTCAATATCTTCGACGTTTCTATTTCTTTTCTTTCAATCTTCAATGGCTTATCTCGTATTATTTGTTTCGAATTTTTAACAGGCTTAGTCGTATCTACAGTATTCTATAAATAATAATTTTTCATTTGTATGTATGTATGTATGTATGTATGTATGTAATGTATGTTCTTTAATCTCATTGAATCGGAAAACAACATCCGTTGTTTTTGATTTGTTGAAGATGAAACAATATTTTTAATTGAAGAAGTGGATCAATGAAGAATATTTAATTAAATATTAATAATATTTGGGAAAATATTTATTTTGGCAAAATATTAATTTTGTGATTTATACTTTTGCAAATACAAATTCAACGTTTCAAAGTTATCGATGGATTTTTCTTTTTTTTTTCTTTTTTTTTTTTTCATTATCGCTAATTCAGTGTATAAAGTTGTTCAAGTTTTTTTTTTGTTTTTCTTTTTTTTTTTATTTCTTTTTGACTTTTGATTTATTACTAACTGATAAAACTACTCAATAACATATAACGTAATATTAATTATTAACGTATAATGTGTGCGTTTTGATATAAACGTGATATTTATTCCTTCGCACATCAATGTCAGAATTTCAATATAAATATTTTACGAATCCACAAATTGCCAATAATATTGTATTGATTTTGACAATGTGTTTTACAATGCTGTTGATACGATCAAATTAAGAAAAAAAAAAAAAAAAAAAAAAAAAAAGGAAAATACAAAACGATATAATTTGATTTTGATTCGTTGTAGTATTGCATTATATATTTATCATACATGCGATAAAATTTTTGCAATTCTTTGATACGAAAAATCAGACTTCATTTTAGATAAGAAAGATTAAAAGAAATATTTAGATGAATTATTTTTCTTTTTCTTTTCTTTTCTTTTCTTTTCTTTTTTCTTTTTTTTTTTTTTTTCTTTGTTCTATTTATCTTTTCGTATACGTAATCATACGTACCTATATAATTACGAATTACTTTGAGTTAAAAACTCAACGAATTACGTATTACGAAAATTTGGAATTTTTTAATAACAAAGATTTATATTCGATTATATATATATATATATATTTTTTTATTGTTAAGGCTTAAGAAGAAACGTTATTTTAGAAAGAATTGATTCGTAAAAGGAAAATGAATTTGATTTCGATTTTGCGAAGAAAGAAAAAGAAAAAAAAGAAAAGCTTGAATTCGATTTTCCAACGATTCGAATTTCAATTGTAAAAGTAGAAAAAGAAAAGCTTAAATTCGATTTGCAAAGGTTCGCATTTGAATTGTAAAAAAAGAAAAAGCAAGAAAAAAAAAAAGGAACAAAAAGAAAGGATTGAATTTGATTTGCGAAGGTTTCAAATGATGTGAATTGCAAAATAAGGAAAAGAAAAACAGTTTGAATTTGATTTATGTATGTTCGAATTTAAATTGCAAAATTTATAGAACAAAATGTGCATACATGTGTGTGTGTGTGTGTGTGTGTGTGTGTGCGTATGTGTACAAAAAAAAGAAAACAAAACAAAACAAAAAGAAAAAAGAAAAAAGAGAAAGGAAATTCACTAACTTCACTCTTTTTCCGCACGAGTTCCTTCTTTAATTGTTGTATATTGTTTTTGTAAAATTGCAACGCGCAATACATCTTCCTCTCGTTAATCTCGAGATCTTGAATGCGTTTAAGCATCTTGTTGTTACCAGAAATATTTTGAAATTCTTTCGAAGCTAGCAAACGATCCAATTGTTCAACATAAAGAATCTCCTTTTCTTCCAATTGTTTTATACAATTTTTTAATTCTAACTCGTCCTTAGCTAACTGATGTATTTTCGTCAAACAAATGACATCATCCGAATTAATCGACTGTAAGCTCGTACATTGATAACAACGAATTTCCTTTTCAATTTTGTCAGCTTGATCGTTCATCTCCTTATTCGCCAATTCGAGGGATTCCAATTCTATATCGGTTTCCTCCAATTTAACGTCGGCGTCGATAATTTTGTCCTTAATGGAGAAAAGGAAGAAACAAACAAAAAAAAAAAAAAAAAAAAAAAAAAAAAAAAGAAAACAGAAGAAAATATATAATTAGTAATTACGATGATCCTAAAATGCATTTAATCTTTGATTGTTATCGGCTTCGGTTATTAGCAATCGATCGGATTAAATCAAATCAAATTATATTAATCAATCACTCAATCAATCAATCAATCCATCAATCAATGAAAATCAATCGATCGATCGATCGATCGTTCGATCAAGTAAACAATAAAAACGAGAGAATATTAAACAGTTCTGAATTATAAATGGCAAATTATGTGATCCTTCTTCTTCTTCTTCTTTTTTTTTTTTTGTTTTTCTTTTTTCCTTTCTTTCTTTTTTCGTTCATACCGACGTAATTTATGAACCCCGTAAGTCGTCGTAATTTTTACTTTTTTTATTCTTTCTTCTCTCTCTCTCTCTCTCTCTCTCTCTCTCTCTCTCTATCTCTCTATCTCTCTATCTCTCTGTTTGATTTTCTTTTTTTCTTTTTTTGACTTGACTTGACTTCGCATACTGACGAGATTTTATTACCCCGTTGTTAATCGTCGTATGTTGAATTTCAATCGGGTCGTACGTGCAACTCCGTCGTCTCCATATTGAGATCCTTGACGGTGCTCTTTAAATTACGAAGTAGCTTTTCGGTTGGATCTAAGTCGGGCGATAGCTTGTTCATGATTTCGCGAATTTTGCAAAATGGTGGATCGTCGCAGGTCTTCCCGGATTTCCACATGTTGTACGCCATAAGGGCCGGTATTGATCTCTCCATCGTCGTGATTTTTTCCCTTAGATATCTATGACGTCCCGTTAAATCGCAATGACGTTCTTCTATACTCGCAGCAATTTCTTCAAGATATGGTTTCGATTGTCCGTTCATTCTCGTTTCGGATTTAGTACCTGAAATAACATGTTTATGGGTTAATAATTAAATAATGGCGGTCTTAACGAAAACGTTACACATCTTTTGAGATTCTATCAAAATAAATCGATTGTACATTATAGTATATATTAGGTTGGAAACTATGAAACGGGCGTTTTTGTTTAGTTATTCATTTTCATTCAACGTACGTTTCATAGTTTCCAACCTGATATATAAATATTAGGTTGGAAACTATGAAACGGGTGTTTTTGTTTAGTTATTTATTTCCATTCAACGTCCGTTTCATAGTTTCCAATCTAATATATATATATATAATATGTATAATATGTATAATAGATATATATATAATCGATATATTTTGATATATTTAGATTAGTTATACTTTGTCAATAATTTCCTTAACTTTGTAGTACAATTTCTAGGAATATTTTTTTAAATTAATATAATATTCCTTTGTAAAGTATCATCGATATTTAAGATTCAAAAAAAAAAAAAAAGTACATTTATGTATATTTCATTTTTCTTAAACATTAGTTTTACTTCTGAGATAATATTTGACGTTTTATTTGATACAAATTGAAAAATAAAAATTTTTTAACTGCTCGCGTTATACCATCGACGATTATTTGGGTAATTGTAAAAATTTGTTTAATGAGATATCTCATTTAAGAATCGAGTAAGATCATAAGAATTTACGATCGAATTTATAAAATAAAATAATATTCATGTGGTTCAAAGTTTTCAATTTGTATTGATTTTGAATACGTAAAATATCATTGGCTACGATTGCGCCATCTAGATTTGATCAATTTCACATTCTCCTTTTCTTTCTTTCTCTCTCTCTTTCTCTCTCTCTTTTGCTCCTTAATTCACGTAGTTCGTATCTCATTCTCTCTTTCTCTTTTGTTCCGTACTTCACGTTATATACTCTCCTTATCTTTCTCACATTATTTCTTTTTCTTTCTCTCTCATTTTCTCTCTCTTTCTCTCTCTCTCTCTCTCTCTCTTTTTCTTTCTCTCTCTCTCTCAAAAACCTTGAAGTTTTATAACTAATATTTTCGCAAGTTAAGAATTAGTCCAAATATTCCCGTTGATTTGTAAAAAGCGTTTATATTAAATTTCATTTTAATTGAAATAGGTGTAATGAGTGTTCGTTTTAGAATTAAAAAATGGACATAAAATAAATAAAGCTTTTATATCATTAATGACGATAATACACGTGTACATTTATACGCATATATATAATTTCTCCGTTTGACTTTTAACATCGAAGATAATCGATTGCAAATGTCAAAACTGACATACGTATGCATAAAATTATAGCTATATATTTGTAAGGATATACTTTCTATATATATATATATATATATAATTTTTTTTTATTTTATTTATATAAGTCACTTACCAATTTTATGTAACGTCGCCATGATAGTTTGAAGAATTCGAAAGATACGATGAAAAATTTAAATACGTCGTATAAATTTTGTCGACATTAAACAACACAATTTTCAATCGATATGACAGATAAAAGATTAGCGTGTTATATACATAATATATATATATGTATATATATATATTTATGTATTCATGTAAAACGTATGCAATGTTAATTGGCCATTGATATATTGCCGTTAATTTCAAGTCATATAAATACATTGCAAGATATTTTCAAACTACATTACCGACGGTAGATAAGACAATGAAGAGGATTAATACGTCATATTAAATGCGGATTATTTGATTCAATGAAGGATAGAAACGAAATCGAGCGGATATCATTCTGGATTTGACAATAAAATATGACATAATTTTGGCGTAAATGTCATAATAATCGCAATGCCGAAAGACATTATATTGCGTTTCTTGTTAGATTATTATATAAATAAATAATTTATATAATTAAGAGAAATTAAAGAGAGAAAAAGAAAAATTAATAAAGTCGGCGAACATAGAAGGAGAAACGACGAAAAAAAATCTGGAGCATAATCAAGATTGGAAAAATGTTGTCCCTTCTTCTCCGGATTTAAAGTAAAATAAAAAAAAAAAAAAAAAAAAGTTCTTTTTTTTCTTTATAAACTTTTTTGTACTAAGCATTAATTTCTTCTTCTTCTTCTTTTTTTTTTTTTTCTTATTTTTCTTTACTCATTTATTTTTTATACATTTATGTACACAGGTTTGATTAGAAATCAAATTTGAGTATAATTTTTGTTAGAAATAATAGAATATAATATAATATAAATAATAATAAAAATAAATAATTATTATTATTATAATTATTATTATATTTATAATTATAAAATATAATATAATTATAATAATACATAATATTTATAATACATATTATTATTATTATTTTTTATTATTATTATTATTATTATTATTATTATTATTATTATAATAGTAACGATAATAATAATTTGTTTCATTTATAATTCAATTCCTTACAGTCATTAGTGAAGTATTTTTTATAAGGTACATATATACAAACAATGAATTATGAACTTCATTAATCAAATTATAGTATATATTATATATATATATATAATATAATAAATATTATTAATATTTATGATATAATATATATAAAATATGTATATATATAATATAATGTAATAATTATCCTTTCTTTTTCACGCTGTTTATCCAATGAATGATACTAAATTTGCTCAATGACTGTAAGGAATCGAATTAAACGAATTATTATTATCGTTACTATTATTACAATAATAATAATAATAATAATAATAATAATAATAATAATAATAATAATAATAATAATAATAATAATAATAATTATTATTATTATTATTATTATTATTATTTATTTTTGTTATTATTTATATTATTTATTTGTATTATTTATATATTTGTTACTATTATAATTATTATTATTTATATTTATTATAATTGTTCATTTTTCTTATAATAATTATTATTATTATTAAAGTCGGGATGATAAATGGATCGATTTGGTGCGTCAATGTAATGGAGAAGATGATAAGACCTCATTAACTACCGTAACAAGCACGATACAGGATAGCATTTTAAGCACACAATCGCAATCAATAAAATCGATCTATGATAAGAGAAGAGATTTCGAAGGACATGTACTTCAACGATCAGGTGGTGGTCGGGTATTCAGTTATCGGAAAAAAAAGGCTTCGATTGGAAACGGAA
>NC_062205.1:1545276-1581703 GCF_912470025.1 Vespa velutina
TTGTATATGTAATATTATATGCATACGTAAAACATGTACATGTTTACACACATGCAATTTATATGTATATATATACATGTACAATTATACATAAATATGTAACTCGGTATAAGGTAAATAAATATAATGATTGATCATCAAGTCCACATACTGTGACGATCGTTTAAATAATGTACTTAATTTTGTGAAGACGAAAGAAAAGAAAAAGAAGTACAGGAAACACACGTGTAACTAAACCGAAATTTTCTGAAATATTCCTTTTTAGAATATCATAAAACCTTCTGTCAATACCCGACTCGATATAAAGAAGGTATTTATAAAACATGGATCGGATATGAAGCAGTAGTATACATTTACAAGCCCGAATATATAGAGGTACGTAAATATATGAAAATATATTCTAGAAAATCATGATGGATGCCATAAGATTAAGAAATAAACATTTATATCCATATTGATATTAAAATGTATTATTATTCTTATTATTATCGATGTTGAAGGATTGATAGGATATTTTATTCTGCTTAATTTCTTACTTTTTGTTTTCTTTTTTCATTCGTGCTCAGGTCATCCTCAGAAGTACTACGAATATAAAGAAATCAAGTATTTATGATAGCCTTAAGCCTTGGTTAGGATATGGTCTTGTAACATCGTCTGGTAAATCTATACACATATATATACATATATACATGTATAATATATATATGTATATATATATATATTTCTTTTTTCTTGTTAACGAATGGCGATAAATATTTTCCTATACATATATAATAAAATAAACAAATAATACATAATAATTCATCGCTTTCAGGTTCTAAGTGGCATCAAGACAGGAAATTGATTACCCCGGCATTTCATTTTTCTATGCTCGATAATTTCATGATAGTAATGCTGGAAAAGAGTGAAATTTTGATCGATCGTATAGAGAAAGAAATTGAGAAAAATATTGGAAAAAATGCAGTCAATATTTATCCATTGCTTGCTGATTTTACGTTGGATGTCATATGCGGTAAGTTCACTCAAATGTCTTTTAACAGGCAATATCCATCAGAGATAAACCTCTGATGAAAAAATTGCTATACAATTTTGTCGTGACACACATACATATATATGTGTGCGTGTAAAATATGTTGATTTTCCATAAGAAGGCAGCATACATTTAAAGAGTTAAAAAAGAAATCGATCTTTTTCAAAATAATATCTTTTTTGTTATCCTTTAATAATATTACTAAGATATCTGTTTTATATATTAATAAAATTGATTACATGTTATAAACAGAAAAAGAAAAAGTGATCATATAAATTGATTTTTTTTAATCCGATCAAATTGTACGTAACTGGTTAACACGGTTCTGCAAAAGCGCCTTCCTTTTTTTTTCGTGAAAAAAAAATTTCTATTTTTTATCGACTGTTTCATCTTTTTCTATTTTCTTTTTATTCTTTTTTATCAGAAACAGCAATGGGGGTTAACGTATACGCGCAGGATAATACAAAAACTGGCTACCCCAATCACATACACAAGTATGAGAGTGTTATGATACAAAAATGATTATGTTAAACGTAAAGAATGATTGTTTAGAAATTTTATTTATTTATTGATTTATTTACTTATTTATTTCTTTCTATTTATTTATTTATTTAATTTATTTATCTCTTTATCCATTTTCCCCACATATTTCAGAGCGGCGAATGTTGCATTGTATCGTCAGTTACGTCCTTGGATGAAACTCGATTCGATATTTGCATTGACAGCAGAAGGGAAACAATTTTATTCGTCGGTCAAGGAAATACATCGTTTTAATAGAGAGGTAGAACAACAGTTATATCTTGTTTTCTATTTTCACATCAACTTATATATGTATGTATATAAATTTCTTCTTCATCTACCAAAATTTCCTCGTGAAAATAGTGCATTAATATAGATTTTTATATGTATATACGTATATATGTATATTTATATATATATATTAACAATACTAATATGATTATTATTAATAAAATAAATGTCCAGCATTTATAATAAAATGTCAATACGTGATATAAGCGATCAGTATCGCAACGATTGATAGAAAAATTATTCGTAATTTAATAAAAATATTTCTGAATGTAATAATTTGTCGATAATTTAAATAGTTGATAAATATTTATAATAATCTCAAGAGCTGCTAGATACAGCCCAAACGTAATTTAGTCCAGACATTTACGCTTATTTATATTCATTAAGAATTTATATTAAATATAAATATTTTATTTTCAATGCTAATCCAAGTATTAATATATACTATCATTCTTTTTCTTTTTGAATATATATCGTTAATTCATATTAATTACAGCCAAATCAATATTTTCCAATAGTATCGTAACACGTTTTATATTACAGGTGATAAAGATGAAAAAGGAGGCTCGTCGGAAGAAATGCCAAGATGACAGTGAAGTTGATGAATTAGGTAATAAATTATTTATTTTTATCAAATAGCAACCTTTTTTCCACTTTCATCCTTCGACACACATGAGTGATCAACTGTAAAAATGTTGACGTTTCAGGTAGAAAAAAAAGGAAAGCCTTCATAGATATCTTATTAGATATCAATGAAAATAATTCTAATCAGTTGTCGGAAGAGGATATGAATGAACAAGTAGCTACAATAATGTTCGCTGTAAGTAAAAAAAAGAGAAAAATCGGAAACAGAAATCGATGAACCGATTTAAACTCCATCGAAGAGGAATAATTTCATTTATACGTAACAATGAAGAATTTATAGGTTTTCTCTATGAACAAATATTATTAGAAAATGTAAAATATTAGGTGGCATAAGAATTTAAATTCCAATTTTTTGGAAATCAAATTTTTTAATTTTTCAATTCCTTAAAATTAATATATTAAAATATTTAGAAATAGGATCTATAATCTGGTCCTTAATGATATTATAACATTAATAACATGATTAGGGTCATGATACTAGTGCTACCGCTATTTTTTGGACATTGTTATGTTTGGCAACAGAACCTGAAATTCAAGATAAGGTTTACGAGGAACTGACGGTTGTATTCGACAATTTGGACGGTCCAATTAGCATGAATGCAATTTCCCAATTTAAATATTTGGACAGAGTATGCAAGGAAACTTTGAGGCTCTATCCTGTAGTACCTAAATATTCACGACAAATAACAGAGGAAATAAAGATAGGTAAGTAAATATATATAAAAATTCGTATTCGTCATTTAAAAGTAAAATGTATATACATATATATTTATATTATATATACTTTATACATAACATATGTTAAACATTTTATCGACATATATACATACATATATATATATATATATATATATATATATGTGTGTGTGTGTATGTGTGTGTATGTATATATATGTATATAATTATTTGTTTTTTTTTTATTTTTTCAGGTAAATACATAATTCCGAAGAATACAATATTGTCAATTCATGCTTATGGTGTGCATCACGATCCCGAAATTTGGACGGATCCTGAAAAATTTGATCCGGACAGGTTTTTGACCAATGAAATGCAATATAGGAATCCTTACTCATATTTACCATTTAGCGGCGGACCAAGGAATTGTATTGGACAGAAATTCGCGAATATACAACATAAATTGGTTATAGCTATATTGTTGAGAAAATGGATGGTCAAATCTGCGATTCTAAGAAAAGATATCAAAACGTATCAATCTGTCGTTTTACGACCACTGGATGATGTATATTTACATTTTATACCGAGGAAATAAGACCCCAGAGAGAGAGAGAGTGAGAGAGAGGGAGAGAGAGTTAGTTTCTTTTTCTTTCGATAAAATTCATATTTTTTGTATTATCGTTAATAAATTACATTCAACGAATAACTTTCTGTTCCTACGAATTACGAATTTTCCGCTTTGAAGATGGTTTATAATATAAAATAGAAAATGAACTTACATTTGATAAATGAGATTTTTTATTTTAAATGTATCTTTATAATTGAATTGTGCAAACTAATAATTGTTACGGAATAATAATATTCTTTATCATTAAGTAATAGTGGACATCTTTTTTAAAAATAAATCATATCAAATATATATATATATATATATATATATATATATATATATATATATATATTCTATAAGAAAAAAAAAACTGAAAAAAACTAAAAATCATGACGAATATTCGGGTTTTAACTTCCAAAAATCTAATGATCTCCTTTTAAGTCGTTCGAATAAGAAACTTCATTTATTCCTATATTTTCATTCGTGCATGTTATCTGAAATGGTATAATAATTATAGTTGGTTTTAACGTTTATTTCTTTCCTTTTCCTTTCCTTCTTTTGTATTTCGTTCCTTTTTTTTATTTCTTCCTTTCTGGTAAACTGTCGTTTTTCTAATATGATGTTGCTAAGGGTCATAACACTTTCATTTTGAGTATATTTTAATTATAGGAGGAATAATAATTGACAAAAGAGACAGAGAGAGAGAGAGAGAGAGAGAGAGAGGGAGAGGGAGAGAGTTTTGTTTCCTTTTATATTTTTTTTTTTTTATTTACAAAATATCAACGATAATTATATTCGCATGATAAGAAAATTATATGCACTTTATAGATTCACTATCGTTGCTGAAAAAGAAAAGGGGAAAAAGATAAAAATATTTCGAAATTCTAAGTCGTAAAGTATAGGGTAACATAATAATTATAGATATCACGTGACCTCGCTGAATGTTTTTTATAGCCGAATATGTTAGTAGTAAGGGAGGAAAATACGAATTAAGCATATTTAAGATTATTAATAGTAAGTACTATAGTAACCGTTCCAACAATCGTCCATAAATTTTATTGTTTGTACAGTAAGAGCTTTTTAACTATAAAAGAACATATGAGCTCTATTTTCTCTTTCAAACGGCGCAGAACTGCAAGACGATTAGTATTTTTAACATATAAGTCAAATAACATTATAAAATGATATTGACGATTATTCTAATTTCTCTGTTAACAGTTATATTTATTAATATTCTGTCGAAGTTGTATAAATTTTATGTTTTTCGTAAGACGATTAATAAAATACCTGGTGATGCATCCTTCTTCGGTACCATAATCAATTTCAGCAGATTATCAAAAGAAGGTAAACTTATTTTTTTTATCGATTTTGTATATGTTATATTATATATATACGTAATACATGTACATAGATATACACATAGAATTTATATGTATATATATACATGTACAATTATACAAAAATATGTAAATCGGTATAAGGTAAATAAATATAATGATTGATCATCGAGTTCACATACTGTGACGATCGTTTAAATAATGTACTGAATTTTATGAAGAAGAAAGAAAGGAAAAAATGTATAGGAAACACAAGTGTAACTAAAGCGAAATTTTTTTCAATTTGTCTTTTTTAGAATATCATAGAATCTTCTATCAATACACGGATCGATATAAAGAGGGTATTTGTAAATTATGGATGGGATATGAAGCAATAGTACACGTTTACAAGCCTGAATATGTAGAGGTACGCAGATATATGAAAGTATGTTCTAGAAAATCTCGATGGGTGCCAAAAGATTGAGAAATAAACATTTATATCCATATTGATATTAAAATATATTATTATCCTTATTATTATTGATGTTGAAGAATTGATATGATATTTCATTCTGCATATTTTTTTCCTTTTTTCTTTTCTTACTTCCTTCGTGCGCAGGTCATCCTCAAAAGTACTACGAATATAAAGAAATCAAGTATTTACGATGGTTTTAAGCCTTGGTTAGGAGATGGTCTTGTAACCTCGTCTGGTAAGTCTATACACATATATATACATATATACATGTATAATATATATATGTATATATATATATATTTCTTTTTTCTTGTTAACGAATGGCGATAAATATTTTCCTATACATATATAATAAAATAAACAAATAATACATAATAATTCATCGCTTTCAGGTTCTAAGTGGCACCACGACAGGAAGTTGATTAACCCGGCATTTCATTTTTCTATGCTCGATAATTTCATGATAGTAATGCTGGAAAAGAGCGAAATTTTGATCGATCGTATAGTGAAAGAAATTGAGAAAAATATTGGACAAAATGCAGTCAATATTTATCCATTGCTTCTTGATTTTGCGTTGGATGTTATATGCGGTAAGTTCATTCAAATGTCTTATAACACGCAATACCCATCAGAGATAAACCTCTGATGAAAAAATTGCTATACAATTTTGTCGTGACACACATACATATATATGTGTGCGTGTAAAATATGTTGATTTTCCATAAGAAGGCAGCATACATTTAAAGAGTTAAAAAAGAAATCGATCTTTTTCAAAATAATATCTTTTTTGTTATCCTTTAATAATATTACTAAGATATCTGTTTTATATATTAATAAAATTGATTACATGTTATAAACAGAAAAAGAAAAAGAGATCATATAAATTGACTTTTTTTAATCCGACCAAATTGTACGTGACTGGTTAACACGGTTCTGCAAAAGCGCCGTTCTTTTTTTTCGTGAAAAAAAAATATCTATTTTCTATCCATGTTTCATCTTTTTCTATTTTCTTTTTATTCTTTTTTATCAGAAACAGCAATGGGGGTTAACGTATACGCGCAGGATAATACAAAAATTGGCTACTCCGATTACGTGCACAAGTATGAGAGTATTTTGATATAAAAGTGATTATATTAAACGTAAAGAATGCTTGTTTAGAAGTTTTATTTATTTTTATTTATTTATTCATTTCTTTATTTATTTATATTTATTAATTTACTTTATTTTTTATATCTTTTTTCTCTGTACCCTTCCTATTTCAGTGTGACGAATGCTATAATATATCGTAATTTACGTCCTTGGTTAAAACTAGATTCGATATTTGCATTGACAGCCGAAGGGAAGCAATTTTATTCATCGATCAAGGAAATACATCGTTTTAATAGAGAGGTAGAACAATAATTATATCTTGTTTTTTATTTTCACATCTATATATATATGTATATATATAAATTTCTTCTTCATTTACCAAAATTTCATCGTGAAGATAGTGCATTAATACAGATTTTTATATGTATATACATATATATGTATATTTATATGTATGTATATATATATGTATTATATATATATATTTATTATATATATATATATATATATATATATATATATATATATATATATACTCACAATATTAATATGATAATTATTATTTATAAAATAAACGTCCAGCATTTATAATAAAATGTCAATACGTGATATAAGTGATCAGTAACACAACGATTGATAGGAAAATTGTTCGTAATTTAATAAAAATATTTCTGCATGTAATAATTTGTTGATAATTTAAATAGTTGATAAATATTTATAATAATCTCAAGAGCTGCTAGATACAGCCCAAACGTAATTTAGTCCAGACATTTACGCTTATTTATATTCATTTAGTATTTATATTAAATATAAATATTTCATTTTCAATGACAATCCAAGTATTAATATATACTATCATTCTTTTTCTTTTCGAATATATATCGTTAATTCATATTAATTACTGTCAATTCAATATTATCAAATAGTATCGTTACATGGTTTATATTACAGGTGATAAAGATGAAAAAGGAGGCACGTCGAGAGAATTGTCAAGACGACAGAGAATTTGATGAATTAGGTAATTAATTATTTATTTTTATCAAATAGCAACCTTTTTTTCACTTTCATCCTTTGACACACATGTATGATAAACTGTAGAAATGTTGATGTTTCAGGTAGAAAAAAAGGGAAAGCCTTCATAGATATCTTATTAGATATCAACGAAAATCATTCCAATCAGCTTTCGGAAAAAGATATGGATGAACAAGTAGCTACAATAATCTCCGCTGTAAGTAAAAAGAAAGAGAAAAATCGGAAAAAGTAATCGATGAACCGATTTAAATTTCATCAAAAAGGAATAATTTCATTTATTTATTTACGTAATCATGAAGAATTTATAGGTTTTTTCTACGAAGAAATATTATTAAAAAATATATAATATTAGATGGCATAAGAATTTAAATTTCAATTCTTTGGAAATCGAATTTTTTAATTCTTCAATTCCTTAAAATTAATATATTAAAATATTTAGACATAGGATCTATAATTCACTCTTTAACTATATTATAACATTAATAACGTGATTAGGGTCACGATACTAGTGCTACCGCTATTTTTTGGACATTATTATGTTTGGCAACCGAACCTGAAATTCAAGATAAGGTTTACGAGGAACTGAAGAATGTATTCAACGATTTAGACTGTCCAATTAGTATGAAAACAATTTCTCAATTGAAATATTTGGACAGAGTGTGCAAGGAAACTTTGAGGCTCTATACAATAATACCTAAATTTTCACGACAGATAATAGAGGAAATAACGATAGGTACGTAAATATATATAGAAATTCATATTCGTCATGTAAAAGAAAAATGTATATACATATATATTTATATTATATATACATTTAACATAACATATGTTAAACATTTTATATATATATGTATATAATTATTTGTTTTTTTTTTTTTTTTTTTTCAGGAAAATACATAATTCCGAAGAATACAATATTGACAATTTATGCTCATGGTTTGCATCACAATCCCGAAATTTGGACGGATCCAGAAAAATTTGATCCGGACAGGTTTTTGACCAATGAAATGCAATATAGGAATCCTTACTCATATTTACCATTTAGCGGCGGACCAAGGAATTGTATTGGACAGAAATTCGCGAATATACAACATAAATTGGTTATAGCTATATTGTTGAGAAAATGGATGGTCAAATCTGCGATTCTAAGAAAAGATATCAAAACGTATCAATCTGTCGTTTTACGACCACTGGATGATGTATATTTACATTTTATACCGAGGAAATAAGACCCCAGAGAGAGAGAGAGAGAATGAGAGAGAGAGAGAGAGAGAGAGAGAGAGTGAGAGAGAGGGAGAGAGAGTTAGTTTCTTTTTCTTTCGATAAAATTTATATATTTTGTATTATCGTTGATACATTAAGTTCAACGAATCACTTTCTGTTACTACGAATTACGAATTTTCCGCATTGAAGATGGTTTATGAAATAAATTAGAAGTAGAACTTATTTTTTTTATATTTATATTTGATAGGTGTGATTCTATATTTTGAATATAACTTTATAATTGAATTGTATAAAATAATAATTGTTGCGGAATAATAACTTTCGGAATAATATTCTTTCATTAAGTAATCGTGACCTTCTTGTTTAAAAATAAATCATGTCAAATATATATATATATATATATTATAATAGTAAATAATGGTAACATTATCTGTTTATTATGACAAAATGTTACAAATTCTGTTTGTAAAAATAGTAGAATATATTTACATACCATATCTAATATCAGTAGTCGATGTATTGCACTAATAAGACTATTGCATAGTTATCATTATTAGTTTTGAAATGATTTAAAATTCAGTAATTACTTTTAATACGGACAATGCAATTTCTATAACATCACTACTTTGGTTGTTTTATTTATCTATTCATTTATTTATATTCATTTTTTTCTTTTGCTTCTTTTTTCGCTATTAATAGAATCGTCCAACGAATTCTTTAAACAGTGAACCTAAATTTATCCTTCTTACCGGCTATTCTCCTACTTCAACCTGTTCCTCCATTCCACACTTCTTAGTCAAGAATTAACGAATAAAAGATGTTATTCTTGTTTCTTTCATTAATCAAATTTCGATTAAGTCATGTCAATATCCGACGGAAGTAATTTTTCTCGATGTGAACTATTTAATTCTCAAAAAATTGTTCGCGCACTGTGCAGATTCCATATCTGTAATGCGCTTTATGTAGATTGTTGTTTTTATCCTGAAATCTACAAATAATAATATCAATTTTTATTATTATTATTATTATTATAGTCAGGATGATGAATGGATCGATTCGGTGCATCAATGTAACGGAGAAAAAGATAAACGTTTAGTAACTATACGTGACAAGCACGAAACAGGCTAACATTTTGAACACAATCGAAGTCGGTAAGATCGACTTATGTTAAGATGAGAGATTTTGAAGAACACGTATTTCAACGATGGTCGAATATTTAGATATCGAAAAGAAGGATTCCATAGGAAACAGAATTCTTAGTGCTCCGGTTTGCGTCGAACCTTATCATGTTGTTTCCTCCTTTACATATATATTTATATTTTATAAGAAAAACAAACTGAACAAGACTAAAAACAATGACGAATATTCGGGTTTCTTCTTGCAGAAACATAATGGTATCTTGTTAAATAGTTCAGATAAGGAACGTCATTTATTTCTATGCTTTCATTCGTGCAAGTTATCTGAAATGGTATAATAATTATAGTTGGTTTGAACGTTTATTTCTTTCCTTTCCCTTTCTTTCTTTTGTATTTCGTTCCTTTTTTTTATTTCTTTCTTTCTGGTGTACTGTCGTTTTTCTAATATGTAGTTGCAAACGGTCATAGAGCATTTACATTTTGAGTATATTCTAATTATAGAAGAAATAAAAATTGACAAAAGATAGTGTGGAAGGGAGAGAAAGAGGGAAAGAGAGAGAGAGAGAGGGAGAGATAGTTTTGTCTTCTTTTATTTTTTGTTTTTTTTCTTTAATTACAAATTGTGTAATATCAACGATATTTATATTCGCATGATAAGAAAATTATATACGCTTTTTGTAGATTCGTCATCGTTGCTGAATTGTCTAGTAAAAATAAAAGAGAAAAAAGATAAAAATATTTTGAAATTATAAGCCGTAAAATATAATGTAACATAACAATAATAGATATCACGTGACCTCGCCGAATATTTTTTATTGGTAGGAATAAGGAAGGAAAATAAGGAATTAAGTATATTTAAGATTATTCATAGTAATTGCTATCGTAATCGATGTAACAATCGTCCATAAAATTGTAATGTTTGTACAGTAAGAGCTTTTTGACTATAAAAGAACATACGGTTCCTATTTTCTCTTTCAAACATTGCAAAACCGCAAGACAATTAGTATCTTTAACATATAAGTCAAATAACATTATAAAATGATATTGACGATTATTCTAATTTCTCTGTTAACAGTTATATTTATTAATATTCTGTCGAAGTTATATAAATTTTACGTTTTTCGTAAGACGATTAATAAAATACCTGGTAATGCATCCTTCTTCGGTACTGTAATCAATTTCAACAGATTATCAAAAGACGGTAAACTTATTTTTTTTTTTAGCGACGATTATATTTATATATAATATTACATATATACATAATACATGTACAAAGTTCTACACATAAAATTTATATATACATATATACATATACAGTTAAAGATATCTATGTAACTCGGTATTACGTAAATAAATATAATGATCGATCATTGAGTTCAGATATTGTGACGATCGTTTAAATAATGTACTTAATTTTGTGAAGAAGAAAGAAAAGAAAAAGAAGTATAAGGAATATAAGTGTAACTAAACCGAAATTCTTTTTAATTTTTCTCTTTTAGAATATCATAAAGCCGTGTGTCAATACACAGTACGATATAAAGAAGGGATTTGTAAATTATGGATGGGATATGAAGCAGTAGTATACATTTACAAGCCTGAATATGTAGAGGTACGTAAATATATGAAAGTATGTTCTAGAAAATCATGATGGATGCCATAAGATTAAAAAATAAACATTTATATCCATATTGATATTAAAATGTATTATTATTCTTATTATTATCGATGTTGAAGAATTGATATGATATTTCATTCTGCTTATTTTTTTCCTTTTTTCTTTTCATTCAAGCGTAGGTCATTCTCAGAAGTAGTACGAATATAAACAAAGCAAGTACTTACGATAGCTTAAAGCATTGGTTAGGAAATGGTCTTATAACCTCGACTGGTAACTCAATACACATGCATATACATATATATATATATATATATATATTTCTTTTTTCTTGTCAATGAAGGGGAATACATATTTTCGTATATGTATATAATAAAATAAACAAATAATACATAATAATTCATCTTTTTCAGGTTCTAAGTGGCATCACGACAGGAAATTGTTTACCCCGGCATTTCATTTTACTATGCTCGATAATTTCATGATAGTAATAATGGAAAAGTGCGAAATTTTGATGGATCGTATAGAGAAAGAAATGGGGAAAAATATTGGAAAAAATGCAGTTAATATTTATCCATTGATTGCAGATTTTACGTTGGATGTTATATGCGGTAAATTCTTATAACACGCAATATCCATCAAAGATCAAAAAATTGCTATACAATTTTCTAAAGACAAACACGCACATATTAATGTGTGCATTTAAAAAATGTTGATTTTCCATAAGAAGGTAGCATACATTTAAAAAGTTAAAATAGAAATCGATTTTTTTCAAAATAATATCTTTTTTTGTTATCCTTTAATAATATTACTAAGATATATTTTTTATATATTAATAAAATTGATTACATGTTATAGACAGAAAAAGAAAAAGTGATCATGAAAATTGACTTTTTTTAATCCGACCAAATTTTACGTAACTGGTTAACACGGTTCTGCAAAAGCACCTTCCTTTCTTTCGTGAACATAAACTGTCCTATTTTGTATCGACTCTTTCATCTTTACCTATTTTCTTTTTTATTCTTTTTTTCAGAAACCGCAATGGGCGTTAACATACATGCGCAGGATAATACAAATACTGGCTATCCCGATTACGTACAGAAGTATGAGATTGTTATGATATAAAAATGATTATGTTAAACATAAAGAATGATTGTTTAGAAAGTTTATTTATTTATTGATTCATTTAATTATTTATTTCTTTCTATTTACATATTTATATAATTTATTTATCTCTTTATCTATTTATTATTACGAATTTCAGAGCGACGAATGGTGTATTGTATCGTTATTTACGTCCTTGGTTAAAACTAGATTCGATATTCGCATTGACAGCCGAAGGGAAACAATTTTATTCGTCGATCAAGGAAATTCATCGTTTTAATAGAGAGGTAGAACAACAGTTATATCTTGTTTTCTATTTCACATCAACATATATATGTATGTATATAAATTTCTTCTTCATCTACTAAAATTTCATCGTGATGATAGTGGATTAATATAGATTTTTATATGTATATATATATATATATATATTAACAATACTAATATGATTATTATTAATAAAATAAACGTCCATCATTTATAATAAAATGTTAATACGCGATATAAGCGATCAGTTTCGCTTATATCACGTAAAAATTACAACGATTGATCCAAAAATTATTGATATCGTATATCGTTAATTCATATTAATTACATCCAAATCAATATTTTCCAATAGTATCGTAACATGTTTTATATTACAGGTGATAAAGATGAAAAAGGAGGCTCGTCGGAAGAAATGCCAAGATGACAGTGAATTTGACGAATTAGGTAATAAATTATTTATTTTTATCAAATAGCAACCTTTTTTCCACTTTCATCCTTCGACACACATGAGTGATCAACTGTAAAAATGTTGACGTTTCAGGTAGAAAAAAAAGGAAAGCCTTCATAGATATCTTATTAGATATCAATGAAAATAATTCTAATCAGTTGTCGGAAGAGGATATGAATGAACAAGTAGCTACAATAATGTTCGCTGTAAGTAAAAAAAAGAGAAAAATCGGAAACAGAAATCGATGAACCGATTTAAACTCCATCGAAGAGGAATAATTTCATTTATACGTAACAATGAAGAATTTATAGGTTTTCTCTATGAACAAATATTATTAGAAAATGTAAAATATTAGGTGGCATAAGAATTTAAATTCCAATTTTTTGGAAATCGAATTTTTTAATTTTTCAATTCCTTAAAATTAATATATTAAAATATTTAGAAATAGGATCTATAATCTGGTCTTTAATGATATTATAACATTAATAACATGATTAGGGTCATGATACTAGTGCTACCGCTATTTTTTGGACATTGTTATGTTTGGCAACAGAACCTGAAATTCAAGATAAGGTTTACGAGGAACTGACGGTTGTATTCGACAATTTGGACGGTCCAATTAGCATGAATACAATTTCCCAATTGAAATATTTGGACAGAGTATGCAAGGAAACTTTGAGGCTCTATCCTGTAGTACCTAAATATTCACGACAAATAACAGAGGAAATAAAGATAGGTAAGTAAATATATATAAAAATTCGTATTCGTCATTTAAAAGTAAAATGTATATACATATATATTTATATTATATATACTTTATACATAACATATGTTAAACATTTTATCGACATATATACATATATATATATATATATATATATATATATATATATATATATATGTGTGTGTGTGTGTGTGTATGTATATAATTATTTGTTTTTTTTTTATTTTTTCAGGGAAATACGTAATTCCGAAGAATACATTATTGACAATTCATGTTCATGGTTTGCATTACGATCCCGAAATTTGGACGGATCCAGAAAAATTTGATCCGGACAGGTTTTTGACCAATGAGACGCAATATAGAAATCCTTTTTCATATATACCGTTTAGCGCTGGACCAAGAAATTGTATCGGACAGAAATTCGCAAATCTAGAACAAAAGTTGGTTATAGCAATATTGTTGAGAAAATGGATGGTCAAATCTTCGATTTTACGAGAAGATATCAAAATTTGTCAATCTGCTGTTTTACGACCATTGGATGATGTATATTTACGTTTTATACCGAGAAAATGAGAGGACTACAAAGAGATTGTGACAGAGTGAGAGAGAGAGAGAGAGAGAGACAGAGAGAGAGAGAGAGAGAGAGAGAATTAGTTTTCTTTTCTTTCGATAAAATTCATATATTTTGTATTATCGTTGATATATTGAATTCAACGAATCACTTCTATTACTACGAATTATGAATTTTCCGCTTTGAAGATGGTTTATGAAATAAAATAGAAACAGAACTTACATTTGATAGGTGAGATTCTTTATATTAAATATATCTTTATTATTTATATTGTACAAACTAATAATTGTTACAGAATAATAACATTCTTTAATATTAAGTAATAATGAACTTTTTTTTTTTAAATAAATCACATTAAATATATGTAGATATATTATAATAATAAATAATGTTAACATTGTCTGTTTATTATAACAAAATGTTACAAATTTCGTTTGTAAAAATAGTAGAATATATTTACATACGATATCTAATACCGAAAATCGATGTATTGTATTAATACTACTATTGCTTAGTTATTATCATTAGTTTAGAAATGATATTAAATACGGTAATTACTTTTAATACGGACGATGCAATTGTTATAACATCACTGCCTTGATTGTTTTATTTATCTATTTATTTATTTATTAACTTATTTATATTCATTTTCTTCTTTTTCTTCTTTTTTCACCATTAATAACATCGTCCAACGAATTGTTTAAACAGTGAACCTAAATTTATCCTTCTTATCGGCCATTCTCCTACTTCAACCTGTTCCTCCATTCCACACCTCTTGGTCAAGAATTAACGAATAAAAGAGGTTAATCTTGTTTCTTTCATTAATCAAATTTCGATTAAGTCATGTCAAAATCTGACGGATGTAATCTTTCTCGATGTAAACGATTTAATTCTGAAAAAATTGTTCGCGCACTGTGCAGAATCCATATCTGTAATGCGCTTTATGTAGATTGTTGTTTGTATCCTGAATTCTACAAATAATAATATCAATTTTTATTATTATTATTATTATTATAGTCAGGATGATGAATGGATCGATTTGGTGCTTCAATGTAACGGAGAAAAAGATAAACGTTTAGTAACTATCCATGACAAGCACGAAACAGGATAACATTTTGAGCAGACAGTCGAAGTCAATAAGATTGACTTATAATAAGAGCAGAGATTTCGAAGAACACGTATTTCAACGATGGTCGAATATTTAGATATCGAAAAGAAGAATTCCATAGGAAACAGAATTCTTAGTGCTATGGCTGGCGTCGAATCTCATGTTGCTTCCTCCTTTACATATATATATTTTATAAGAAAAAGAAGCAGAACAAAACTAAGAACCATGACGAATTTTCCCGATTTATCATCCGTAAACCTAATGGTCTCCTATTAAGTCATTCGGATAAGAAACTTCATTTATTTCTATATTTTCATTCGCGCAAGTTATCTGAAATGGTATAATAATTATAGTTGGTTTGAACGTTTATTTCTTTTCTGTCCCTTTCTTTCTTTTGTATTTCGTTTCTTTTTCTTATTTCTTTCTTTCTGGTGAACTGTCCTTTTTCTAATATGTTGTTGCAAACGCTCATAGAACATTTATATTTTGAGTATATTCTAATTATAGAAGAAATAAAAATTGACTAAAGATAGTGTGGAAGGGAGAAAGAGAGGGAAAGAGAGAGAGAGTCTTCATATATTTTTATGAATATTATTCATAAAATTTTAATATTTTTACAGTAAGAGCTTTTTGACTATAAAAGAACACACGAGTTCTATTTTCTCTTTCAAACGGCGCAAAACTGCAAGACGATTAGTAAGCAAGTATCTTTGACATATAAGTCAAATAACATTATAAAATGGTATTGACGATTATTCTAATTGCTCTGTTAACAGTTCTATTTATTAATATTCTGTCGAAGTTGTATAAATTTTATGTTTTTCGTAAGACGATTAATAAAATACCTGGTGATGCATCCTTCTTCGATACCGCAATCAATTTTAGCAGATTATCAAAAGACGGTAAATTGATTTTTTTTATCGATTTTGTATATGTAATATTATATGCATACGTAATACATGTACATGTTTACACACATGCAATTTATATGTACATATATGTACAATTATACATAAATATGTAACTCGGTATAAGGTAAATAAATATAATGATCGATCATTGAGTTCAGATACTGTGACGATCGTTTAAATAATATACTGAATTTCATGAAGAAGAAAGAAAAGGAAAAAAAAAATAGGAAACATAACTGTAAATGAATCGAAATATTGTTTAATTTTTCTTTTTTAGAATATCATAAAGCCTTTTGTCAATACACAGTTCTATATAAAGAAGGGATTTATAAATTATGGATGGGGTATAAACCAAAGGTATACATTTACAAGCCTGAATATGTAGAGGTATGTAGATATATGAAAGTATGTTCTAGAATACCACGATGGGTGCCATAAGATTGAGAAATAAACATTTATATCCATATTGATATTAAAATGTATTATTATCCTTATTATTATCGATGTTGAAAAATTGATAAGATATTTTATTTTGCTTAATTTCTTATTTTTTTTTTTTCCTTTTTTCATTCGTGCTCAGATCATCCTCAGAAGTACTACGAATATAAAGAAATCAAGTACTTACGATAGCTTTAAGCCTTGGTTAGGAGATGGTCTTGTAACCTCGTCTGGTAAGTCCATATACATATATATACATATATACATGTATAATATACATATGTATATATATATATATATATATATATATATATATATATATATATTTCTTTTTTCTTGTCAATGAACGGCAAATAAATATTTTCCTATACATATATAATAAAATAAACAAATAATATATAATAATTCATCGCTTTCAGGTTCTAAGTGGCACCATGACAGGAAATTGATTAACCCGGCATTTCATTTTTCTATGCTCGAGGATTTCATGATAGTAATAATCGAAAAGTGCGAAATTTTGATCGATCGTATAGAGAAAGAAATGGGGAAAAATATTGGAAAAAATGAAGTCAATATATATCCGTTGATTGCTGATTTTGCGTTGGATGTTATATGCGGTAAGTTGACTCAAATGTCTTGAAACACGCAATATCCATCAAAAATAAAACTCTGACGAAAAAATTGCTATACAATTTTCTAATGACAAACACACACATATTAATGTGTGCGTTTAAAAAATGTTGATTTTCCATAAGAAGGTAGCATACATTTAAAAAGTTAAAATAGAAATCGATTTTTTTCAAAATAATATCTTTTTTTGTTATCCTTTAATAATATTACTAAGATATATTTTTTATATCTTAATAAAATTGATTACATATGTTATAGACAGAAATAGAAAAAGTGATTATGAAAATTGACTTTTTTTAATCTGACTAAATTTTACGTAACTGGTTAACACGGTTCTGCAAAAGCACCTTCCTTTCTTTCGTGAACATAAACTGTCCTATTTTGTATCGACTCTTTCATCTTTACCTATTTTCTTTTTTATTCTTTTTTTCAGAAACCGCAATGGGCGTTAACATACATGCGCAGGATAATACAAATACTGGCTATCCCGATTACGTACAGAAGTATGAGATTGTTATGATATAAAAATGATTATGTTAAACATAAAGAATGATTATTTAGGAAGTTTATTTATTTATTGATTCATTTACTTATTTATTTCTTTCTATTTATATATTTATATAATTTATTTATCTCTTTATCTATTTATTATTACGAATTTCAGAGCGACGAATGGTGTATTATATCGTTATTTACGTCCTTGGTTAAAACTAGATTCGATATTCGCATTGACAGCCGAAGGGAAACAATTTTATTCGTCGGTCAAGGAAATACATCGTTTTAATAGAGAGGTAGAACAATAGTTATATCTTGTTTTTTATTTTCACATCTATATATATATATGTATGTATATAAATTTCTTCTTCATCTACTAAAATTTCATTGTGACGATAGTGGATAAATATAGATTTTTATATGAATATATGTTTATATGTATATTTTATATGTATATATGTATATTTATATGTATATAAATATATATATATATATATATATATATATATTTATTAACAATACTGATTTAGTCGGGACATTTACGCTTATTTATATTCATTAAGCAATTATATTAAATATAAATATTTTATTTTCATTGCTAATCCAAGTATTAATATATACTATCATTCTTTTTCTTTTTGAATAAATATCGTCAATTAATATTAATTACAGACCAATCAATATTTTGAAATAGTATCGTTACATGTTTTATATTACAGCTGATAAAGATGAAAAAGGAGGCTCGTCGAGAGAAATGTCAAGACGACAGTGAATTTGACGAATTAGGTAATTAATTATTTATTTTTATCAAATAGCAACCATTTTGCCACTTTCATTCTTCGACACACAAGTATGAACAATTGTAAAAATGTTGATGTTTCAGGTAGAAAAAAAGGGAAAGCCTTCATAGATATCTTATTAGATATCAACGAAAATAATTCTAATCAGTTTTCGGAAGAGGATATGGATGAACAAGTAGCTACATTAATGTTCGCTGTAAGTAAAAAAAAAGAGAAAAAGCGGAAACAGAAATTGATGAACCGATTTAGACTCCATCGAAGAGGAATAATTTCATTTATACGTAATCATGAAGGATTTATACAAACAAATATTATTAAATAATATAAAATATTAAATGGCATAAGAATTTAAATTTCAATTCTTCGCAAGTCGAATTTTTTCATTGTATAATTTCTTAAAATTAATATGTTAAAATATTTAGGCATACGATCTATAATCTGCTCTTTAATGATATTATGACATTAATAACATGATTAGGGTCACGATACTAGTGCTACCGCTATTTTTTGGACATTGTTATGTTTGGCAACCGAGCCTGAAATTCAAGATAAGGTTTACGAGGAACTGAAGGATGTATTCGACGATTTGGATGGTCCTATTAGCATGAATACAATTTCTCAATTGAAACATTTGGACAGAGTTTGCAAGGAATCTTTAAGGCTCTATACAGTAGTTCCTGAATTATCACGACAAATAACAAAGGAAATAACGATAGGTAAGTAAACATATATAGAAATTCGTATTCATCATTTAAAAGATAAATATATATACATATATATTTATATTATATATACTTTTAACATAACATACGTTAAATTTGTTATTTATATATGTATATTATCATTTGTTTCTTTTTTTTATTTTTTCAGGGAAATACGTAATTCCGAAGAATACGATATTGGCAATTCATGTTCATGGTTTGCATCACGATCCCGAAATTTGGCCGGATCCAGAAAAATTTGATCCGGACAGGTTTTTGACCAATGAAATGGAATATAGAAATCCTTACTCATTTTTACCGTTTAGCGCCGGACCAAGAAATTGTATCGGACAGAAATTCGCGGATCTAGAACATAGATTGGTTATAGCAATATTGTTGAGAAAATGGATAGTCAAATCTTCGATTTTACGAAAAGATATGAAAATTTATCATTCTGCCATTTTACGTCCTTTGGATGATGTGTATTTACGTTTTATTCCGAGGAAATGAGAAGACCACAAAGAGAGAGCGAGAGAGAGAATTAGTTTTCTTTTCTTTCGATAAAATTCATATATTTTGTATTATCGTTGATATATTAAAATCAACGAATCACTTTCTGTTTCTACGAATTATGAATTTTCCGCATTGAAGGTAGTTTATGAAATAAAATAGAAAAAGAACTTACATTTGATATGTGAGATTCTTTATTCTAAATATATCTTTATAATTTATATTGTATAAACTAATAATTGTTACGGAATAATAACATTCTTTATCATTAAGTAATTGTAAACATCTTTTTTAAAAATAAATTATATCAAATATATATATATTATAATAGTAAATAATAATAACATTATCTGTTTATTATAACAAAATGTTACAAATTCCATTTGTAAAAATAGTAGAATATTTCCATACGATATCTAATACTGATAGTCGATGTATTGGACTAACAGTACTATTGCTTGGTTATCATCATTAGTTTTAAAATGATTTTAAATGCGGTAATTACTTTTAATTCGGACAATGCAATTTCTATAATATCACTGCTTTGGTGGTTTTATTTATTTATTTATATTCATTTTCTTTTTTTCCTTCTTTTTTCGCCATTAATAACATCATCCAACGAATTATTTAAACAGTGAACCTAAATTTACCCTCCATCCCGGCCCCTCTCTTTCTTCAACCTGTTCCTCCATTCCGCACCTCCTGGTCAAGAATTAACGAATAAAAGATGTTATTTTTGTTTCTTTCATTAATCAAATTTCGATTAAGTCATGTCAATATCCGACGGAAGTAATTTTTCTCGATGTGAACTATTTAATTCTCAAAAAATTGTTCGCGCACTGTGCAGATTCCATATCTGTAACGAGCTTTATGTAGATTGTTGTTTGTATCCTGAATTCTACAAATAATAATATCAATTTTTATTATTATTATTATTATTATAGTCAGGATGATGAATGGATCGATTTGGTGCGTCAATGTACGGGAGAAAAAGATAAGGGTTCAGTAACTATCTATGACAAGCATGAAGCAGAATAACATTTTGAGCACACAATGGAAGTCAATATCTACCTATGATAAGAGGAGAAATTTCGAAGAACACGTACTTCAACGATGGTCGTATATTTATATGTCGAAAAAAAGGATTCCATAGGAAACAGAATTCTTAGTGCTTCGGTTAGCGTCGAATCTCACCATGTTGCTTTCTCCTTTACATGTATATATATGTATATATATATATATATACATATCTTATAAGAAAAACGTACTGAACAAGACTAAAAACCATGACGAATATTCGGGTTTCTTCTTGCAGAAACCTAATGGTCTCTTGTTAAATAGTTCAGATAAGAAACTTCATTTATTTCTATACTTTTATTCGTACAAGTTATCTGAAATCGTATAATAATTACAGTTGATTTGAAAGTTTATTTCTTTTCTTTCCTTTTCGTTTTTTTGTATTTCGTTTCTTTTTTTTTATTTCTTTCTTTCTGCAGAACTGGCGTTTTTCTAATATGTAGTTGCAAACAGTTATAGAACATTTACATTTGAGTATATTCTAATTATAGGAGAAATAAAAATTAATAAAAAAGAGGGTGGAAGGGAGAGAGAGAGAGAAAAAGTGAAAGAGAGAAAGAGAGATAGTTTTGTTTTCTTTTATTTTTTTTTTCTTTTATTTTTTTGTTTCTTTTATTTTTTTTTTTTTTCTTTAATTACAAATTGTGTCATATCAACGATAATTATATTCGCATGATAAGAAAATTATATGCAGTTTATAGATTCGTCATCGTTGCCGAATTGTGTAGTAAAATGAAAAGTGGAAAAAGAAAAAAATATTTTGAAATTATAAACCGTAAAATAAAGGGTAACATAATAATGAAAGATATCACGTGATCTTGCCGAATATTTTTTATAGCCGAATATGGCAGGAGGAAGGGACGAAAATACGAATTAAGCGTATTTAAGATTATTAATAGTAACTACTATCGTAACCGAAGTAACAATCTTTCACAAAATTTTAATATTTTTACAGTAAGAGCTTTTTGACTATAAAAGAACACACGAGTTCTATTTTCTCTTTCAAACGGCGCAAAACTGCAAGACGCTTAGTAAGCAAGTATCTTTAACATATAAGTCAAATAACATTATAAAATGGTATTGACGATTATTCTAATTGCTCTGTTAACAGTTCTATTTATTAATATTCTGTCGAAGTTGTATAAATTTTATGTTTTTCGTAAGACGATTAATAAAATACCTGGTGATGCATCCTTCTTCGGTACTGTAATCAATTTCAGCAGATTATCAAAAGAGGGTAAACTGATTTTTTTATCGTTTTTGTATATGTAATATTATATGCATACGTAATACATGTACATGTTTACACACATGCAATTTATATGCATATATATATACATGTACAATTATACATAAATATGTAACTCGGTATAAGGTAAATAAATATAATGATTGATCATCTAGTTCACATACTGCGACGATCGTTTAAATAATGTACTTAATTTTGTGAAGACGAAAGAAAAGAAAAAGAAGTACAGGAAACACACGTGTAACTAAACCGAAATTTTCTTAAATTTTCTTTTTTAGAATATCATAAAACCTTCTGTGAATGCACAGTTCGATATAAAGAAGGGATTTATAAATTATGGATGGGATATAAACCAATAGTATACATTTACAAGCCTGAATATGTAGAGGTACGTAAATATATGAAAGTATGTTCTAGAAAATCACGATGGGTGCCATAAGATTGAGAAATAAACATTTATATCCATATTGATATAAAAATGTATTATTATCCTTATTATTATCGATGTTGAAGAATTGATGATATTTCATTCTGCTTATTTTTTTCCTTTTTTCTTTTCTTTCTTCCTTCGTGCGCAGGTCATCCTCAAAAGTACTACGAATATAAAGAAATCAAGTGCTTACGATAACTTTAAGCCTTGGTTAGGGGATGGTCTTCTAACCTCGTCTGGTAAGTCTATATACATATATATATACGTATACATGTATAATATACATATGTATATATATATTTCTTTTTTCTTGTCAATGAAGGGCAATACATATTTTCTTATACGTACATAATAAAATAAACAAATAATACATAACAATTTATCGTTTTCAGGTTCTAAGTGGCATCAAGACAGGAAATTGATTAACCCGGCATTTCATTTTTCTATGCTCGATAATTTCATGATAGTAATGCTAGAAAAGAGCGAAATTTTGATCGATCGTATAGAGAAAGAAATGGGGAAAAATTTTGGAAAAAATGAAGTCAATATTTATCCGTTGATATTTGATTTTTCGTTTGATGTTATATGCGGTAAGTTCACTCAAATGTCTTATAACAGACAGCATCCATCAGAGATAAAACTCTGATGAAAAAATTGCTTTACAATTTTCTCTAGGCACACACACACACATATATGTGTGTGTGTAAAATATGTTGATTTTCCATAAGAAGGCAGCATATATTTAAAGAGTTAAAAAAGAAATCGATCTTTTTCAAAATAATATCCTTTCTTGTTATCCTTCAGTAATATTACTAAGATATCTTTTTTATATATTAATAAAATTGATTACATATGTTATAGACAGAAAATGAAAAGTGATCATGAAAATTGACTTTTTTTAATCTGACTAAATTTTACGTAACTGGTTAACACGGTTCTGCAAAAGCACCTTCCTTTCTTTCGTGAACATAAACTGTCCTATTTTATATCGATTCTTTCATCTTTACCTATTTTCTTTTTTATTCTTTTTTTCAGAAACCGCAATGGGCGTTAACATACATGCGCAGGATAATACAAATACTGGCTACTCCGATTACGTACATAAGTATGAGATTGTTATGATATAAAAATGATTATGTTAAACATAAAGAAGGATTGTTTAGAAAGTTTATTTATTTATTGATTCATTTAATTATTTATTTCTTTCTATTTACATATTTATATAATTTATTTATCTCTTTATCTATTTATTATTACGAATTTCAGAGCGACGAATGGTGTATTGTATCGTTATTTACGTCCTTGGTTAAAACTAGATTCGATATTCGCATTGACAGCCGAAGGGAAACAATTTTATTCGTCGATCAAGGAAATTCATCGTTTTAATAGAGAGGTAGAACAACAGTTATATCTTGTTTTCTATTTTCACATCAACATATTTATGTATGTATATAAATTTCTTCTTCATCTACCAAAATTTCCTCGTGAAAATAGTGCATTAATATAGATTTTTATATGTATATACGTATATATGTATATTTATATATATATATATATATATATATATATATATATATATGTATGTATATATATATATATATATATATATATATATTAACAATACTAATATGATTATTATTAATGAAATATACTTCCAGCATTTATAATATAATGTTAATACGTGACATAAGTGATTATTATTACAACGATTGATACGAAAATTATTTATAATTTAGTAAAAATGTTTCTAACTGTAATAATTTGTCAGTATCTTAAATAGTTGACAAATATTTATAATAATCTAAGGAGCTACGAGATACAACCCAAACGTGATTTAGTTGTGACTTTTACGCTTATTTATATTTATTAAGCATTTATATTAAATATAAGTATTTTATTTTCAATGCTAATCTAAGTATTAATATATACACTCATTCTTTTTCTTTCTGAATATATATCGTTAATTAATATTAATTACAGCCAAATCAATATTTTGCAATAATATCGTTACATATATTATATTACAGGTGATAAAGATGAAAAAGGAGGCTCGTCGGAAGAAATGCCAAGATGACAGTGAATTTGACGAATTAGGTAATTAATTATTTATTTTTATCAAATAGCAACCTTTTTTCCACTTTTAACCTTTGACACGCATGTGTCATCAACTGTAAAAGTGTTGATGTTTCAGGTAGAAAAAAAAGGAAAGCCTTCATAGATATTTTATTAGATATCAACGAAAATAATTCTAATCAGTTTTCGGAAGAGGATATAGATGAACAAGTAGCTACAATTATGCTCGCTGTAAGTAAAAAAAAAAAAAAATCATAAAGGAATTCGATGATTTGATTTAAACCCGATCGAAGAGGAATAATTTCATTTTTACGTAATCATGAAGGATTTATACGTTTTTTCTAAGAACAAATATTATTAGAAAATATAAAATATTAGATGGCATTAGAATTTAAATTCCAATTTTTTGCTAATCGAATTTTTTAATTCTATAATTCCTTGAAATTCATATTTTAAAGTATTTAGCCACAATATCTATAATCCGCTCTTTAAATATATTATAACATTAATAACGTGATTAGGGTCACGATGCTAGTGCTGCCGCTATTTTTTGGACATTATTATGTTTGGCAACCGAGTCTGAAATTCAAGATAAGGTTTACGAGGAACTGAAGGATGTATTCGACAATTTGGACGGTCCAATTAGCATGAATACAATTTTCCAATTGAAATATTTGGACAGAGTGTGCAAGGAATCTTTAAGGCTCTATGCAGTAATACCTGAATTTTCACGAGAAATAATAGAGGAAATAACGATAGGTACGTAAATGTATATAGAAATGTATATAGAATAGTATTCGTCATTTAAAAGAAAAATGTATATACATATATATTTATATTATATATACTTTTAACATAACATATGTTAAACATTTTTTCGACATACATATTTTATATATATATATATAATATATATATATAAAATATGTATGTCGAAAAAATGTTGGAAATAGAACTTAGACGAGAGAAGTAGCAGGAGAGTCTACAAAGAAAGTTTATAAAAGATAATACATTAAATAAAATTTAAGTTGTGTGAATAATAAACGTGAATTGTCGTTTCTTCGTTCACAGAGAAACATATTTTTGTTTATCACCTCACCTAATAGATCTGAGATATTATATACATATACATACATATTATCATTTGTTTCTTTTTTTTATTTTTTCAGGGAAATACGTAATTCCGAAGAATACGACATTGGCTATTCATGTTCATGGTTTGCATCATAATCCCGAAATTTGGCCGAATCCAGATAAATTTGATCCGGACAGGTTTTTGACCAATGAAACGCAATATAGGAATCCTTACTCATATTTACCGTTTAGCGGAGGACTAAGAAATTGTATTGGACAGAAATTCGCGAACATACAACATAAATTGGTTATAGTTATATTACTGAGAAAATGGATGATCAAATCTGCGATTCTACGAAAAGATATCAAAACGTATCAATCTGTCGTTTTACGACCATCGGATGATGTATATTTACAATTTATACCGAGGAGATGAGAAGACCACAAAGAGAGAGTGAGAGAGAGAACGTTAGTTCCTTTTTTTTTCTTTTTCTTTCGATAAAATTCATATTTCTTATATTATCTTTCTCTCTATTATCTTATATTATCTATTTCTTATATTATCTATTCTTTAATTAATAAATTAGATTCACCAAATTATTTTCTGTGTCTACGAATTACGAATTTTCCGCTTTGAAGATGATTTATGAAATAAAATAGAAAAAGAACTTACATTTGATATGTGAGATCCTAAATTCTAAATATATCTTTATAATTTATATTGCATAAACTAATAATTGTTACGGAATAATAACATTCTATATCATAAAGAAATATAGAACTTCTTTTTTAAAAATAAATCATATCAAATATATATATATATATATATATATATATATATATATATATATTATAATAGTAAATAATAGTAACATTATCTGTTTATTATAACAAAATGTTACAAATTCCAATTGTAAAAATAGTAGAATATATTTACATACGATATCTAATACTGATAGTCAACGTATTGGACTAACAGTACTATTGCTTGGTTATCATCATTAGTTTTAAAATGATTTTAAATGCGGTAATTACTTTTAATTCGGACAATGCAATTTCTATAATATCACTGCTTTGGTCGTTTTATTTATTTATTTATATTCATTTTCTTTTTTTTCTTCTTTTTTCGCCATTAATAACATCATCCAACGAATTATTTAAACAGTGAACCTAAATTTACCCTC
Source organism: Vespa velutina (assembly GCF_912470025.1). NCBI lineage: Eukaryota > Metazoa > Arthropoda > Insecta > Hymenoptera > Vespidae > Vespa > Vespa velutina. Next base: position 1,572,725 of record NC_062205.1, read on the forward strand.
CATCCCGGCCCCTCTCTTTCTTCAACCTGTTCCTCCATTCCGCACCTCCTGGTCAAGAATTAACGAATAAAAGATGTTATTTTTGTTTCTTTCATTAATCAAATTTCGATTAAGTCATGTCAATATCCGACGGAAGTAATTTTTCTCGATGAGAACTATTTAATTCTCAAAAAATTGTTCGCGCACTGTGTAGAATCCATATCTGTAACGCGCTTTATGTAGATTGTTGTTTGTATCCTGAATTCTACAAATAATAATATCAATTTTTATTATTATTATTATTATTATAGTCAGGATGATGAATGGGTCGATTTGGTGCGTCAATGTACGGGAGAAAAAGATAAACGTTTAGTAACTATCCATGACAAGGACGAAGCAGAATAACATTTTGAGCACACAATGGAAGTCAATAAGATCGAATTATAATAAGAGCAGAGATTTCGAAGAACACGTACTTCAACGATGGTCGGATATTTAGGTATCGGAAAAAAGAATTCCATAGGAAACAGAATTTTTAGTGCTCCGTCTTGCGTCGAACCCCATGATGTTGCTTCCTCCTTTACGTATATATATATTTTAAAAGAAAAAGAAGCAGAACAAAACTAAGAACCATGACGAATTTTCGCGATTTATCATCCGTAAATCTAATGGTCTCCTATTAAGTCGTTCGGATAAGAAACTTCATTTACTTCTATATTTACATTTGCGCAAGTTATCTGAAATGGTATAATAATTATAGTTGCTTTGAACGTTTATTTCTTTTCTGTCCCTTTCTTTCTTTTGTATTTCGTTTCTTTTTCTTATTTCTTTCTTTCTGGTGAACTGTCCTTTTTCTAATATGTAGTTGCAAACGGTCATAGAACATTTATATTTTGAGTATATTCTAATTATAGGAGAAATAAAAATTGACAAAAGATAGTGTGGAAGGGAGAGGGAGAGAGAGAAAGAGAGAGACAGTTTTATTTCCTTTTATTTTTTTTTTTTTTCTTTAATTACAAATTGTGTAATATCAACGATAATTATTTTCCCATGATAAGAAAATTATATGCACTTTATAGATTCGTCATCGTTGCCGAATTGTGTAAAAAAAAAGAGAAGAGGAAAAAGAAAAAGATATTTCGAAATTATAAGCCGTAAAATATAGGGTAACATAATAATAATAGATAATACATGACCTCGCAAAATTTTTTTTACTTGTAGGAGTAAGAGAGGCAAATACGAATTAAGCATATTTAAAATTATTCATAGTAATTGCTATCGTAATCGATGTAACAATCGTCCATTAAATTTTAATGTTCGTTTATTAAGAGTTTTTGACTATAAAAGAACATATGAGCTCTATCTTTTCTATCAAACTGCGCAAAACCGCAAGACCATAACTAAATTTAATCTATAAGTCAAATAACATTATAAAATGGTATTGACGATTATTGTAATTGCTCTGTTAACAGTTCTATTTATTAATATTCTGTTGAAGTTGTATAAATTTTATGTTTTTCGTAAGACGATTAATAAAATACCTGGTGATGCATCCTTCTTCGGTACCGCAATCAATTTTAGCAGATTATCAAAAGACGGTAAATTGATTTTTTTTATCGATTTTGTATATGTAATATTATATGCATACGTAATACATGTACATGTTTACACACATGCAATTTATATGTACATATATGTACAATTATACATAAATATGTAACTCGGTATAAGGTAAATAAATATAATGATCGATCATTGAGTTCAGATACTGTGACGATCGTTTAAATAATGTACTTAATTTTGTGAGGAAGAAAGAAAAGAAAAAGAAGTATAAGGAATATAAGTGTAACTAAACCGAAATTCTTTTTAAATTTTCTTTTTTAGAATATCAGAAAACCTTCTGTCTATACCCGTCTCGATATAAAGAAGGGATTTATAAATTATGGATGGGAAATAAACCAATGGTATACATTTACAAGCCTGAATATGTAGAGGTACGTGAATATATGAAAGTATGTTCTAGAAAATCATGATGGATGCCATAAGATTAAGAAATAAACATTTATATCCATATTGATATTAAAATGTATTATTATTCTTATTATTATCAATGTTGAAGGATTGATAGGATATTTTATTTTGCTTAATTTCTTATTTTTTTTTTCCTTTTTTCATTCGTGCTCAGGTCATCCTCAGAAGTACTACGAATATAAAGAAATCAAGTGTTTACGATAACTTTAAGCCTTGGTTAGGAGATGGTCTTCTAACATCGACTGGTAAGCCTATACACATATATATATATACATATATACATGTATAATATACATATGTATATATATATATATATTTCTTTTTTCTTGTCAATGAAGGGCAATACATATTTTCCTATACGTACATAATAAAATAAAAAAATAATACATAACAATTTATCGTTTTCAGGTTCTAAGTGGCATCAAGACAGGAAATTGATTAACCCGGCATTTCATTTTTCTATGTTCGATAATTTCATGATAGTAATGCTAGAAAAGAGCGAAATTTTGTTCGATCGTATAGAGAAAGAAACGGGGAAAAATTTTGGAAAAAATGAAGTCAATATTTATCCATTGCTTGCTGATTTTACGTTTGATGTTATATGCGGTAAGTTCACTCAAATGTCTTATAACAGGCAGTATCCATCAGAGATAAAACTCTGATGAAAAAATTGCTATACAATTTTCTCTAGGCACACACAGACATATATGTGTGTGTGTAAAATATGTTGATTTTCCATAAGAAGGCAGCATACATTTATAAAGTTAAAATAGAAATCGATTTTTTTCAAAATAATATCTTTTTTTGTTATCCTTTAATAATATTACTAAGATATATTTTTTATATATTAATAAAATTGATTACATGTTATAGACAGAAAAATAAAAAGTGATCAAAAAAATTGACTTTTTTTAATCCGACCAAATTTTACGTAACTGGTTAACACGGTTCTGCAAAAGCACCTTCCTTTCTTTCGTGAACATAAACTGTCCTATTTTGTATCGACTCTTTCATCTTTACCTATTTTCTTTTTTATTCTTTTTTTCAGAAATCGCAATGGGCGTTAACATACATGCGCAGGATAATACAAATACTGGCTACTCCGTTTACGTACATAAGTATGAGATTGTTATGATATAAAAATGATTATGTTAAACGTAAAGAATGATTGTTTAGAAAGTTTATTTATTTATTGATTTATTTACTTATTTATTTCTTTCTATTTATATATTTATATAATTTATTTATCTCTTTATCTATTTATTATTACGAATTTCAGAGCGACGAATGGTGTATTGCATCGCCATATACGTCCTTGGTTAAAACTCGATTCGATATTCGCATTGACAGCCGAAGGGAAGCAATTTTATTCGTCGATCAAGGAAATTCATCGTTTTAATAGAGAGGTAGAACAACAGTTATATCTTGTTTTCTATTTTCACATCAACATATATATGTATGTATATAAATTTCTTCTTCATCTACCAAAATTTCCTCGTGAAAAGAGTGCATTAATATAGATTTTTATATGTATATACGTATATATGTATATTTATATATATATATATTAACAATACTAATATGATTATTATTAATAAAATAAATGTCCAGCATTTATAATAAAATGTTAATACGTGATATAAGCGATCGGTATTATAACGATTGATACAAAAATTATTGATAATTTAGTAAAAATATTTCTAAATGTAATAATTTGTCGATAACTTAAATAGTTGATAAATATTTATAATAATCTAAGGTGCTACGAGATACAACCCAAACGTGATTTAGTCGTGACCTTTACGCTTATTTATATTTATTAAGCATTTATATTAAATATAAATATTTCATTAGCAATACCAATCCAAGTGTTAATATATACTATCATTCTTTTTCTTTCTGAATATATATCGTTAATTAATATTAATTACAGCCAAATAAATATTTTGCAATAGTATCGTTACATATATTATATTACAGGTGATAAAGAAGAAAAAAGAGGCTCGTCGGGAGAAATGCCAAGACGAGAGCGAATTTGATGAATTAGGTAATTAATTATTTATTTTTATCAAATAGCAATCTTTTTTCCACTTTTAACCTTCGACACATATGTGTCATCAATTGTAAAAATGTTGATGTTTCAGGTAGAAAAAAAAGGAAAGCCTTTATAGATATCTTATTAGATATCAACGAAAATAATTCTAATCAGTTTTCGGAAGAGGATATAGATGAACAAGTAGCTACAATTATGCTCGCTGTAAGTAAAAAAAAAAAAATCATAAAGGAATTCGATGATTTGATTTAAACCCGATCGAAGAGGAATAATTTCATTTTTACGTAATCATGAAGGATTTATACGTTTTTTCTAAGAACAAATATTATTAGAAAATATAAAATATTAGATGGCATTAGAATTTAAATTCCAATTTTTTGCTAATCGAATTTTTTAATTCTATAATTCCTTGAAATTAATATTTTAAAGAATTTAGCCACAATATCTATAATCCGCTCTTTAAATATATTATAACATTAATAACGTGATTAGGGTCACGATGCTAGTGCTGCCGCTATGTTTTGGACATTATTATGTTTGGCAACCGAGTCTGAAATTCAAGATAAGGTTTACGAGGAACTGAAGGATGTATTCGACAATTTGGACGGTCCAATTAGCATGAATACAATTTTCCAATTGAAATATTTGGACAGAGTGTGCAAGGAATCTTTAAGGCTCTATGCAGTAATACCTGAATTTTCACGAGAAATAATAGAGGAAATAACGATAGGTACGTAAATGTATATAGAAATGTATATAGAATAGTATTCGTCATTTAAAAGAAAAATGTATATACATATATATTTATATTATATATACTTTTAACATAACATATGTTAAACATTTTTTCGACATACATATTTTATATATATATATTATATATATAATATATATTATATTATATATGTATATATATATATATATATATATATATATATATATATATATAAAATATGTATGTCGAAAAAATGTTGGAAATAGAACTTAGACGAGAGAAGTAGCAGGAGAGTCTACAAAGAAAGTTTATAAAAGATAATACATTAAATAAAATTTAAGTAGTGTGAATAATAAGCGTGAATTGTCGTTTCTTCGTTCACAGAGAAACATATTTTTGTTTATCACCTCACCCAATAGATCTGAGATATTATATACATATATATACATATTATCATTTGTTTCTTTTTTTTATTTTTTCAGGGAAATACGTAATTCCGAAGAATACGACATTGGCTATTCATGTTCATGGTTTGCATCACAATCCCGAAATTTGGCCGAATCCAGATAAATTTGATCCGGACAGGTTTTTGACCAATGAAACACAATATAGGAATCCTTACTCATATTTACCGTTTAGTGGCGGACTAAGGAATTGTATTGGACAGAAATTCGCGAGTCTTTTCCTCAGAGTTGTTGTAGCTATATTGTTGAGAAAATGGATAATCAAATCTCCGATTCTACGAAAAGATATCAAAACGTATCAATCTGTCGTTTTACGACCATTGGATGATATATATTTACAATTTATTCCGAGGAAATAGAAGACCACAAAGAGAGAGCGAGAGAGAGAATTAGTTTTCTTTTCTTTCCATAAAATTCATATTTCTTGTACTATCGTTAATAAATTAAATTCAACAAATTATTTTCTGTATCTACGAATTATGAATTTTCCGCTATGAAGATGGTTTATGAAATAAAATAGAAAAAGAACTTACATTTGATATGTGAGATTTTTTATTCTAAATATATCTTTATAATTTATATTGTATAAACTAATAATTGTTACGGAATAATAACATTCTTTCTCATTAAGTAATAGCGAACTTCTTTTTTAAAAATAAATTATATCAAATATATATATGTTATAGTAGTAAATAACAGTAACATTATCTGTTTATTATAACAAAATGTTACAAATTCCATTTGTCAAAATAGTAGAATATATTTACATACGATATTTAATACTGATAGTCGATATATTGGACTAATACTACTATTGCTTATTTATTATCATTAGTTTTCATGTGATTTAAAATACGGTAATTACTTTTTATACAAACAATGCAATTTTTATAACATCACTGCCTTGGTTGTTTTATTTATTTATTTATTTACTTATTTATGTTCATTTTCTTCTTTTTCTTCTTTTTTCACCATTAATAACATTGTCCAACGAATTGTTTAAATAGTGAACCTAAATTTATCCTTCTTACTGGCCATTCTCCTACTTCAACCTGTTTCTCCATTCCGCACCTCCTGGTCAAGAATTAACGAATGAAAGAGATTATTCTTGTTTCTCTCAATTAAATTTCGATTAAATCATGTCGATATCCAACGGATGTAATCTTTCTCGATGTAAACGATTTAATTCTTAAGAAATTGTTCGCGGACTGTGCAGAATCCATATCTGTAACGCGCTTTATGTAGATTGTTGTTTGTATCCTGAATTCTACAAATAATAATATCAATTTTTATTATTATTATTATTATTATAGTCAGGATGATGAATGGGTCGATTTGGTGCGCCAATGTACGGGAGAAAAAGATAAGGGTTCAGTAACTATCCATGACAAGCACGAAGCAGAATAACATTTTGAGCACACAATGGAAGTCAATAAGATCGAATTATAATAAGAGCAGAGATTTCGAAGAACACGTACTTCAACGATGGTCGGATATTTAGATATCGGAAAAAAGAATTCCATAGGAAACAGAATTTTTAGTGCTCCGTCTTGCGTCGAACCCCATGATGTTGCTTCCTCCTTTACGTATATATATATTTTATAAGAAAAAGAAGCAGAACAAAACTAAGAACCATGACGAATTTTCGCGATTTATCATCCGTAAACCTAATGGTCTCCTATTAAGTCGTTCGGATAAGAAACTTCATTTATTTCTATATTTTCATTCGCGCAAGTTATCTGAAATGGTATAATAATTATAGTTGGTTTGAACGTTTATTTCTTTTCCATCCTTTTCTTTTTTTTGTATTTCGTTTCTTTTTCTTATTTCTTTCTTTCTGGTGAACTGTCGTTTTTTTAATATGTAGTTGCAAATGGTCATAGAGCATTTATATTTTGAGTATATTCTAATTATAGAAGAAATAAAAATTGACAAAAGAGAGGGTGGAAGGAAGAGAGAGAGAGAGAGGAAGAGAGAGAGAGAGATAGTTTTGTCTTCTTTTATTTTTTGTTTTTTTTCTTTAATTACAAATTGTGTAATATAAACGATAATTATACTTGCATGATAAGAAAATTATATACACTTTATAGATTCGTCATCGTTGCCGAATTGTCTAGTAAAAATAAAAGGGGAAAAAGATAAAAATATTTTGAAATTATAAGTCGTAAAATATAGGGTAACATAATAATAATAGATACCACGTGACCTCGCCGAATATTTTTTAATGATAGGAGTAAGAGAGGAAAATACGTATTAAGCATATTTAAGATTATTAATAGTAACTGCTATCGTAACCGATGAAACAATTGTCCATAAAATTTTAATGTTCGTTCTTTAAGAGCTTTATGACTATAAAAGAACATATGAGCTCTATTTTCTCTTTCAAACAGCGCAAAACCGCAAGACCATAACTAAATTTAACCTATAAGTCAAATAACATTATAAAATGTTATTGACGATTATTGTAATTGCTCTGTTAACAGTTATATTTATTAATATTCTGTCTATGTTGTATAAATTTTATGTTTTTCGTAAGACGATTAATAAAATACCTGGTGATGCATCCTTTTTCGGTACCGTAATCAATTTCAGCAGATTATCAAAAGAGGGTAAACTGATTTTTTTTATCGTTTTTGTATATGTAATATTATATGCATACGTTATACATGTACACGTTTACACACATGCAATTTATATGTATATATATACATGTACAATTATACATAAATATGTAACTCGGTATAAGGTATATAAATATAATGATTGATCATCGAGTTCACATACTGTGACGATCGTTTAAATAATACACTTAATTTTGTGAATGCGCAAGAAAAGTAAAAGAAGTATAGGAAACGTAGGTGTAACTAAACTGAAATTTTCTTAAATTTTCTTTTTTAGAATATCATAAAACCTTCTGTGAATACACAGTTCGATATAAAGAAGGGATTTATAAATTATGGATAGGGTATAAACCAATTGTATACATTTACAAGCCTGAATATGTAGAGGTATGTAGATATATGCAAGTATGTTCTAGAAAATCTCGATGGGTGTCATAAGATTGAGAAATAAACATTTATATCCATATTGACATAAAAATGTATTATTATCCTTATTATTATCGATGTTGAAGAATTGATATGATATTTCATTCTGCTAATTTTTTTCCTTTTTTTTTTTCTTTCTTCCTTCGTGCGCAGGTCATCCTCAGAAATACTACGAATATGAAGAAACCATATACTTACGATAGCTTTAGGCCTTGGTTAGGAGATGGTCTTCTAACATCGACTGGTAAGCCTATACACATATATATACATATGCACATGTATAATATACTTATGTATATATATATATATTTCTTTTTTCTTGTTAACGAATGGCGATAAATATTTTCCTATACATATATAATAAAATAAACAAATAATACATAATAATTCATCGCTTTCAGGTTCTAAGTGGCATCAAGACAGGAAATTGATTACCCCGGCATTTCATTTTTCTATGCTCGATAATTTCATGATAGTAATGCTGGAAAAGAGTGAAATTTTGATCGATCGTATAGAGAAAGAAATTGAGAAAAATATTGGAAAAAATGCAGTCAATATTTATCCATTGCTTGCTGATTTTACGTTGGATGTCATATGCGGTAAGTTCACTCAAATGTCTTTTAACAGGCAGTATCCATCAGAGATAAAACTCTGATGAAAAAATTGCTATACAATTTTCTCTAGGCACAC
>NC_062205.1:1584403-1589403 GCF_912470025.1 Vespa velutina
ATCCTCCTCGTCCTCCTCATCTGCGACCGCCGCGGTTATCGCTGCTAATTGAATTCGTTCGTTAATAGTATGTGTGTTTGATTGTGCGTGTGTCCTTGCGTGCGTGGTTTTTTTTTTTTTTTTTTTTTTTTTAATATCATTTTTTTTTTTTTTTGTTTTTTATTTTATTTTTCCTCTCTCTCTGAATAAGAAAAACAAAGACAAACAAACAAACAAACAAACAAAAAAAGAAAGAAAGAAAGAAAAAACGATTTATTACGTAGAAACGTGTGAAAAAAAAAAGAAAAAAAAAAAAAAAAGAAAAGAAAGAAAATACTGCCACGAATACTTTTAGACAAATGTTTTTCGAGCATGTATGTGTTAAACGTTGTTCCTTTGAGATATTATTCGTTGCGACGTTTAAGAGAAGAAGAAAAGGAAAGAAAAAAAAAAAGGAAAAAAAAAGAAAAAAAGAAGAAAAAGAAAAAAGAGAAAGAAAGGAAGAAAAAGAGATATCGTCGATTACGACTATAAAATAAATAACATAGACAACGTCGTAATTACCGTCGTTGTCTTCGTCGTCCATCCTCGTCATCGTCATCGTTATTGTTATCATCCATCATTCATCATTCATCATTCATCAATCGTCATTATCTTTATGTCTACATCTTCCATCTTTATATGACGCTATGTCAACGTTTCGTATTTTCAACAAGATACATTACATTACATTACATTACATTACATTACATTACATTACATTACATTACATTACATTACATTACATTACATGGATGTAACGATATTAATATTTAAGACGGAATAAGAGTAAAAAAAGATATACAGTTAGACAAAAAATAAATAGTTATATGTATATATATATATATATATATATATACATAGATACCATGTGTATACATATACACATATATACATACATATATGTATATATATATATATAATATACATAGATAGTTTTTCGCAAAGTAGATAGATAATTAGAAGAGTGAGAGAGAGAGAGAGAGAGAGAGAGAGCGAATGAAAAAAAAAAAAAAAAGAAAAAAAAAAGATTAATCGACACGACTGAGTGATAATTGTTTTAATAAGTGAAAAAGAGAGATAAATAAAAATGGAACAATACGAGATAAAATAAAATAAGAAGAAAAGAAAAAAAATAATTGAAAAAAAAAAATAAAAGAAATACTTCAGAAGAAGAAGAAGAAGAAGAAGAGAAGAAAGAAGAAGAAGAAGAAGAAGAAGAAGAAGAAGAAGAAGAAGAAGAAGAAGTAACAAAATAATTTAGCTACGGTTTGACCATGTGAGAATAGGTTGACGTTTATTTGTACAATGAGACATTAAAGTGTACATTGTATGTACGTACGCGTGCGCGCGCGCGTGTGTGTGTGTGTGTGTATGTGTGTATGTATGTATGTAGAACGAATATATCTGTCTCCAGTTATGTACGTACATACGTACGTATGTATGTTCAATGAATCCGTACGCATGCGTGCGTACGTGTGTGTGTGTGTGTGTATGTGTGTGTGTACGTTAATATAAGTGTGTGCATGAGTGTTGAGTAATTTAAGTATAATAGAAATGAATTTTTCTGCCAAGACTGTCACGTACCTAAAGTGATTCTGCACTGATGAACGGTGTAACATAATAATGTCAACAATTAAATAATATTAAAACGTTCTTGCCATATCGCGAAAATTAATGGACGATATAATCGCTATTAGTAATCGTATTTGTCAGGTCGTATGATATAAATGCGCAAGTTCGAAAAGAAAAGAAGGACGTTAAGGATAGAAATGATAGAATGATGGAGTAAAGGAGAGAAAAAAGAACGTGAATAAAATTAATTATTACGAAAAAGAAAGAAAGGGAAATGAATAAATAAATAAATAAATAAATAAGTAAATAAGTAAATAAATAAATAAAGAACAAAAAAAAAAGAAAAGAAAAGAAAAGAAGAAAAAGACATGAAAAAAAGCAAACAAACAAACAAGAACTGTTCCCGACGACGGTTGCGTGCGTGCGTTTCGTGTGCGTGTCACGCGACGAGATAAACACATACACATATATATATATATATATATATATATATATATATATATATATATGTATATATATATATACGTATTCTTTTTTTCAATAAAAACAAATGCGAATTTTTACTTAAATAAAGACTAAACCCGTCTTTCTACGTACATAACGTATGTACTTACATGCCATTCGTGTACACCAATCACACCCTGTCACTCTCCTCCTCCTCATCCTCCTCGTCCTCCTCCTCCTCCTCCCTCGTACAAATCATCCTCCTACCATCCTCTCATAGATACACAATAATCCTTAACTTTAAGTTAATTCTCATTGATATGATATATGGCGAATAAAAAAAAAAAAAAGAAAAAAAATAAAAAAAAAGAAATAAAATAAAAAAAAATTCCAATACATCTGTGTTTCCCTTCTTTTTTTTATCTCCTTTTTTCTTTCTCCAATTTTTTCCTTCGCCGAAAACACGAAAGAAAATTTCATAATGAACGAAGGTGTCTCTCGTAAGGATCCAAAAGAAAAATGAAAAATGAAAAATGAAAGAAAAAAAAAAGAAAAAAAAAATGAAGAGCTTTTAAACTCACACCTTTAAAATTCTCCGCTTGATCCTACGACGCGAGAGTGTGTAAGAATGCAGATTATTCGATATCGTTTGTTATTCGATATCGATTTGAAAAGAGAAGAAGAGAAAAAAATAGAGAAAAAGAAAAAAAAAGAAAAAAAAGGAAGATATATTAAGAATTAAGTGATCCGACGAGATTCTTAATTGTCAAGAATAATTAAACGGATGAAATATTCGTGAAGATCGACGACGCGAACAACCGACGTTATTAATTATTTTTTTCTTTTTTTTTTTTTTTTTTTTTTTTTTTTCCTTTTTTTTTTTTTTAATCCTTTTTCTATACATAACAAACTCTTTACGTACTCTCACTTACTTACATACTTATTTACTTTACGTATGTATTCGTATGACAGTAACATACGTCTCCACACATGTACGAGTGCGCGCAGACACGTACACGTACATACATACATACATACACACTACATATATATATATATATATAAATACATGCTTATTACAGTGTGTACTCGTTGGTGTGCTCATTGACTCTGTATAGTAACTGATAAATCTGTTTCTGAGCACGTGGCGCAAGTTGGCAAAGAATATAAGACGCATTGACAGGAGGTAAATCCGTCTTAGCACGTATTCCCGAGGTTTCCCCCCTCCCCCTCCCCCTCCTCCCCCCCTAGCCCCTCACTCCACTCCACCCTTACCCCTCACCCACCTACCTCTCTTCTTAACGTTGCATCGTCGATCGGATCAATATTCTAGGAGGTTGATCGGTGCCTGTTAAATACTACAATCACGTAGATATACCCGTCGAACGACGCCGCTAATGCTTAAAGGGATCGATCAAGTAGCCCTTCTTGATAGGATTCGTTACGTTGAAGTTGAGTCAAGTTGAATTGAGTTGCTTTGCGTTAAGTTGGAGTAACGTTGAGTTGATTTTAGTTTGGTCGGGTGATGGAGACGAGGAAAGTTCCTAGGAGGAGAAAGGGGAGTGGAAAAGAAACGTAAGGTACATAAAGTAACACTTCCTGTTCTTCCACGTCCGCTTTCTCTCTTTTTCTAATCCGTACGAGAAGTTTTTCTGTTCTACGTGTGTACATTAAGTATTTATATATATATATATATATATGTATTTATGTATATTGTGCATGTATGCATGTATGTATATGTGCTCGCTTAATGAGCAAAAAGAACGAGAAAAAAAAAAAAAGGAAAAGCTTGTTACATTTAGCCTTGCATCGAGTCTTGTGTCGTTGTAATTATTATTATTATTATTATTATTTTTTTTTTTTTGCTTGATTTTCTTTACTTTTTATTGTTTGTTTTTTTGCTTTTGTTTTCGTTTCTCATGTTGAATCTTAATCCACCAAAACACGAGATAAAATATCAATTTATTAAATGTTATATATATTTATATACGTACATATATATATATATATATATATATATATATATATATATATATGCTATGTGTTTAATAAGTAAAAAAAACTTGCTTCGCTTCGAGTCTTGTGGTGTTGTTATATTATTATTATTATTTTTTTTTTTCCTCTTTTTTTTATCTTCTTTGCTTTTCTTCTCTCATATCGAATAATTAATTATCAAAAATGTGAGACAAAATATTAAGATAATAATTATATATATATATATATATATATATATATATATATATATATATATACATATATATGTTGTGCGCTTAATGAGCAAAAAAAAGCTTCCTGCGCTTCGGCTCTTGTGTCGTTGTCATATTATTATTATTATTATTATTATTATTATTATTATTATTATTATTATTATTTTTCTTTTTTTTCGTTTCTTTTATTTTTGATATTTTCTATCTTTTCTCTCTCTCTTTCTCTCTCTTTCTTTCTCTCTCTCTCTCTCTCTCTCTCTCTCTCTCTCTCTCTGTCTCTCTCAATCTATCTATCTATCTCTCTATTTCTCTCTTTTTCCTCTTGTTTCTTTCTCAGATCGAATCTTAATCATTAAAAAAAAAGTAGCGAGACAAAAAATCAAGATCAACGTTAAGAAAAAAAAAAAAAAAAAGAAAGAAAAAACGGAGAGTATCGCCGCGATCATAATTACTATTATACCTATATAATAGTTTGCCCGATCATGATGATCGTGATAATAATTCCTCGTCATGATTATGAATTGCTTCTTCTTTCTGTTCTTTTTCTTTCCACTTTTTTTTTCTTTCTTTCTTTCTTTCTTTTTCTTTTCTTTCTTTTCGTCACATAAAATCCTTTCCACCGCTCCTCTCCACCCCATTCACTACCGCCTCCCTCTCCTACTCCCATTAAGATCGTATTAATACGAAAACGAAAAAAAAGAAAAAAGAAAATAAATAAATAGAAAGAAAAAATAGAATGAGAAAGAGAAAGAAAAT
>NC_062205.1:1599403-1605128 GCF_912470025.1 Vespa velutina
CCGTTGGCGTCGGTATTGGAGGAATAACTTCGTCGTACGTCTTATAGAACCGGAGGACATCAATAACGTCGCGAACGAACAAAGCATTGAGTCTACAACGATCGATGATTTTTATCAGGAAGAGTCGAGAATGAACGATAGACGATAGATTAGTTCGAGTCTTCTTAACGAGCGTTGTTCAACGTGATCTACGATGATGATCCGACACACACATACATACACATATATTACATACATACATACATACATACATATATGTATATATACATATACAAAGCATATATATATATATGTATATGTATATATATGGATACATATACATATTTCGATATGGAATCGAATGAATGGATGGATGGACGAATGGACGGACGGACGTAGGCAAGAAATATTCGTAACTTCTTGTTTTCTAAGAGGGACAGGTAGTTTAGCGTAGGTATCGATATGCTGAAACTACATCATTTATGTCTTTCGAACATCCTTTCGTAAGATACTTCTATCGTTGTCCTCAACTCTGCTATCTTTTTTTCAATTTGACATGAGATAGAACGGGTTTTCAACGTTCACTCTTCTATATCTTTTCTTCTTCTTTCTTCGTCTCCTTCAACCTCTCTTTCTTTTTCTCTTTCTCCCTCCCTCTCTCTCTCTCTCTCTCTCTCTCTGTCGTTCACTTTCTCTCTTTCTTTCAATCTCTTTTTCTCTCCCTCTCTCTCTCTCTCTCTCTCTGTCGTTCACTTTTTCTCTTTCTCTCTCATTTTAATCCACCTCCATCGTTCCTCTATCTAGCTAAGAAGCTGTTTCTTTATCAAAGCCACTTCGTCACGATATAATAACGTCGTAACTCTTATGATCGATCGAACATAGTAACAAGAATAGGGCGGTACGTCGTATTCAAGGATTTTATCTTTTTCCATGCCATATATTATTTCAAGTGTGCAACATGCTAGACTACGAGATCACGTGCGAATAAAAAACAATGGGGGGTGGGGGGGGGGGGAAAAAGGAAAAATGATATCGAAAAAGAAAAGAATGAATCAAAATAAAAGGATAATTAAAAGAAGAAGAAGAAGAAGAAGAAGAAGAAGAAGAAAAGAGAGAGAGAGAGAGAGAGAGAAAAGAAAAAAGGAAGCGAAATAAATGACGAGAAAAGTAACAACGGCAACAATGACGATAACGATGACGACGACGACAATGACGACGATTACAACAACAACAACAACAACAACGACACTAATAAAAACAAAAAGATATAACGTATGTTTCATCAATCCACCGAATAGAACGTTTAAAAAGGGATGAGCGATGGGGATAAAGAAAGGGAAATCCATCCCTTTTCAAAAAAAAAAAAAAAAAAAGAAAGAAAGAAAACAAAACGAAAAAAAACAAACAAAAAAAAAGAAATGAAAAATCACGGAGTTATCTTCAATACGAGATTACGTTCGAATAAAAATTGATGAGTTTTTGAATTGATTGGTCGGAGTGACGAGGAGATGGAAGGGGGGGGAGGAAATGAAATTTCATAGAAATTTTCTAATGATTTGACCTATGTCATCCCTCCCCCCCTCCCACCCATCCCATCTTCCTCTTATTCTCACTCCTAATCGTTATCCTATTCGTTAAATGTGTCATAAGATGATCTCTTGTTAGAATTAATTTCGTCATGTTTTCTTATGATGGAATGAAAAAAAAAAAAAAAAAAGAAGAAAAAAAGAAAAAAAGAAATTCATCGGACAAACGAAACGACGACGAAAATCTTTCAGTATTTTTCCTTTAAAAAAAATCTTTCAACGTAAATTATCTTTCGAACGAAATTTCGAATCTGATCTTGTTCTTTTTATTCTTTCCTCTTTCCCCCCCCCCTCTGTTTACGTTTCTTTTCTTTTTTTTTTTTTTTCTTTTCGCTTTTTCCTCACCCCTCCATCCTCCCCTCCCCTCCCCTCCCTATTCTATTTCGAAACTATAGAATGATTTTTTAATTGATAAAATGTAACGTACATGTTACATTATGAAATTTATAGAGGAACGATCTGTTATTGTCGAATCGATTCTATCGGAGATCGAGATTTAAAAAAACCAAAAAAAAAAAAAGAAAAACAAAGAAGAAAAATGGAAAAGAAAGAAGGAAAATGTTGTTGAAAATTTTACGATAATGAATAATCACGGAATCGAAAGAAAGAGGAAAAAAAAGAAAAAAGAAAAAATATTGCGTCGATTTTTTCTCAATACAGAAACGTCTATGTTATCTCGATTTTATTTATATCTTTGCAATAATTTTTGTCCTCCTTTTTTTTTCTTTTGTTTTTTCTTTTTTAGATTTTCTCTTTCTTTTTTTTTTTTTTTTCAATTTTTAAGATACAATTTTCCTGACACAATTCTCAGATACACTTTTTCTTTTTTTTTTTTTTTTTTTTACGATTTTGTTTTTCATATAGCAATTTAAAGAAAAGCTTTTATAAGAAAATTACGAAAGAGGAAAGATATCATTTGAGAATTTTCTTTAAAAAAAAAAAAAAAAAAAAAAAAAAAAACCAAAAAAAAGCCAAAAAACTGCCATCTTATCGACCGGAAGTCGTATGTAAGAAGAAGAAGAAGAAGAAGAAAAAAAAAAAGAAAAAAAGAAAATAGAAAAAGAACAGATTCTACACAACATTTGCTTCATTGCATTGGAACGTCGTTAATATTAAACCATGTTAATGATCCCAATGAATATTCCTACTTTATATTACAATTATCCTTTATTACACTCTTCCCCCACCGTAATTATCTCCCTACATTTTAATATAATTTTACAATATTATAATTAATATTTCCTCGGAAAGAACATAACAAAAAAGAATTTCTTTTATATTCAGTCACGGTTTACGTATTATAAACCAAATCTAAATGCGAGGTAGTAAATTTTTTTTTAAACATTCAAATAACCCTAAGCTCCCCCCCTTCTGGTATTTCATTAACGTTTGAGGTGAGTGTGTTACAAAAAAAAAAAAAAAAAAAAAAAAAAAAAAATATATATAAAAAAAAAAGAAAAAAGATATCTCCTTTGACGAGTTAATAGTACTTCCTCGGATGTACCTTTAAATTAAACCATTTCTTTGCCCCCTCGCTTGAAACTGTCCTACTCGCTTCATTACCTTGGAATGCTGATATTATCGAACCTGTTAATGATTACACGAAGAATATACTTATTTTTTTTTCTTTTTTTTTTTTTTTTTTTTTTTTTTTTTTTAATTACAAATATACACGTACAATGTTACAATATTGTAATTAATATTCTTTGAAAAAGGAATGGACAAATAAAATTTTCTCTTTTTTTTTTTTCTTTTTGATCCATTCGCTCTCATGTATTATAAAAAAAAAAAAGAAAAAAGAGAAAAGAAAATAAATAAATAAATAAATAAATAAATAAATAAATCTAAAATATCTCTAAACCGATTGATATCCCATCGACGTTGAAAGTGAAATATTATAGAAAAAAAAAAAAAATAAATAAATAATTAATACGATTGACGAACAATTATAATACAATTAATATTTCACGTAAAAAAGGAAAATTAAAAATTATAGAAAGAAAATAATATAATTAATGTAAAATTATAATGCAATTAGTATTTACTAAGGGAAAAAGAAACATTCGAAAAAGATTTTTTTTTTTTTTTTTTTTTTTTTTTTTTTTATTTTTCTTTAATTTATTGCCACATTTATTACAAACAAAATCTAAGCATGAATCGGCAAATTTCTTCTAAACAACAAATCTATCTAAGCTCTTTGTTATTGGATTACAAAAATATATTACAATTTGGATATATTACAAAAGGAAAAAAAAAAAGAGGAATATTACAATTAATAAAAAATTATAATGCAAGTAATATTTCATATGAGAAAGAACGAAAAGATTTTTTTTTTTTTCTTTATATTCATTCGTTGGTTACATATCACGGCAAAAAAAAAAAAATCTAAATCCGAATTAATAAATTTCTTAAACGTCAAATATCCCTAGATTCTTTGGTATCTCATCGACATTGAAAACGGATATATAATAAAACAAAAACAAAAAAATTTAGAATACAACCAATTTTTCTTACAAAACAAAGGCAAAACAAAAATATTATTTAATATCCATTCGCAGCTACGTATCATATAAAAAAAAAAAAAAATAAATAAAATTTAACATAAAATCTTATAGAGAATTAATTAAATTTCTCTAACCTCTAATTAAATAAATATCTCCTAACTTCAACTTCCTGCATTCGAATTGACATTAAAAGGCGAATGTATTATAAAACAAAAAACATTTTTTAAACGCAACCAATATTTTCTATGAAACAAAAACAAAACAAAACAAAACAAAAAATATTATTCGACGTATGTTCGTCGCCGCATATTACAAAAAAAAAAAAAAGGAAAGAAAAAATCTAACGTATAATATATGTATATATAATTTAATAACACAACTAATATTTCCTATGAAACAAGTAAACAAATAAACAAAATTTAATAATGCAATTAATACATTCTATTAAAACGAACAAAATAAAATTTAATAACGCAATTAATATTTCGTATGGAACGGACAAAAAAGAAGGGAAGAAAAACCAAAGGGAAAAAGAAAAAAAAAAAAAAAAAAAGAGAAAAATATATATTCAACCCCACATTCGCCGGGGAGTAGCGTAAGGAAAAAAAAGAAAAGGAAAAAAAAAGAAAAAAAAAAAAAAAAAGAAAGAATCAAACGTAAGATTTAACCGCAAAATAACTTAAATCTCTCGAAATCTCAAATATCTCTTAACCAATCTCTCTGTCATGTCCGTCGGCATTAAAAAAGCGAATATATTATATCGAGAAAGAAAGGGAGAAAGAAAAAGGGAAAAGACAAAGAAAAAAAAAAAAAAAAAAAGAAAAAGAAAAACAAGAAAAGGAAAGAGAAAAAAAAAACCTTCGAAAGATTTAATAGTTTTTCCCTTGGATGCTCCTTCATGCCAACTCCTTTTTCTTACCTCCCCGTATCTTACCTCCCCTTACCCATCGCCATCTCATTCGCCCCATCTCCTTCGCTCTTAAGAAATTGTCCGTTCGATTTGAATCGATAAGAATCCACAACGAAGTCGATAAAGACGAAGACGAAGAGGACGAAGAAGAAGAAGAAAAAGAAGAAGAAAAAGAAGAAGAAAAAAAAGTAGTAGTAGTAGTAGTAGTAGTAGTAGTAGTAGTAGAAGAAGAAGAAGAAGAAGCAGAAGAAGAAGTAGTAGTAGTAGTGGTAGTAGTAGTAGAAGAAGAAGAAGAAGAAGAAGAAGAAGAAATCCTTTCTCGTGATCCCTTGGGAGAGAAGAAAAAAAAGCTCTCACGAGGATATTCTCTCTGGACGTTAGGCAGGAACGAAGGAGTGCCGCCTCGAAGGAAGAAATGAATCTTTTACGCACCATCGCCATGCACGCATCCGGTTCTTCCAGATTCTCCGGCGGGTGGTGCGTGACGTCTAACTCCTAGACCATATAACGAGCGAATAAAGGAGCGAAGCCAGGAGGTAAAGATGTAAGGAGGAAGAGAGAGAGAGAGAGAGAGAGAGAGAGAGAGAGAGAGAGGAGGAGAGGGGTGGGGGAAGGCAGGGAAGATCGAGAGATCGGAGACTGAGAGGGTGGGGTAGGGGCAGGAGAGGGGGGGGGGCAAGAAAAGAAGGGAGATAACGCGTATTATCCTTCACTCTCTCTCGACTATCGCGATTTCTACCTACCTA
>NC_062205.1:1605328-1617828 GCF_912470025.1 Vespa velutina
TCTTTTTTTTTTTCTTTTTGATCCATTCGCTCTCATGTATTATAAAAAAAAAAAAGAAAAAAGAGAAAAGAAAATAAATAAATAAATAAATAAATAAATAAATAAATCTAAAATATCTCTAAACCGATTGATATCCCATCGACGTTGAAAGTGAAATATTATAGAAAAAAAAAAAAAATAAATAAATAATTAATACGATTGACGAACAATTATAATACAATTAATATTTCACGTAAAAAAGGAAAATTAAAAATTATAGAAAGAAAATAATATAATTAATGTAAAATTATAATGCAATTAGTATTTACTAAGGGAAAAAGAAACATTCGAAAAAGATTTTCTTTTTTTTTTTTTTTTTTTTTTTTTTATTTTTCTTTAATTTATTGCCACATTTATTACAAACAAAATCTAAGCATGAATCGGCAAATTTCTTCTAAACAACAAATCTATCTAAGCTCTTTGTTATTGGATTACAAAAATATATTACAATTTGGATATATTACAAAAGGAAAAAAAAAAAGAGGAATATTACAATTAATAAAAAATTATAATGCAAGTAATATTTCATATGAGAAAGAACGAAAAGATTTTTTTTTTTTCTTTATATTCATTCGTTGGTTACATATCACGGCAAAAAAAAAAAAAATCTAAATCCGAATTAATAAATTTCTTAAACGTCAAATATCCCTAGATTCTTTGGTATCTCATCGACATTGAAAACGGATATATAATAAAACAAAAACAAAAAAATTTAGAATACAACCAATTTTTCTTACAAAACAAAGGCAAAACAAAAATATTATTTAATATCCATTCGCAGCTACGTATCATATAAAAAAAAAAAAAAATAAATAAAATTTAACATAAAATCTTATTAAATTTCTCTAACCTCTAATTAAATAAATATCTCCTAACTTCAACTTCCTGCATTCGAATTGACATTAAAAGGCGAATGTATTATAAAACAAAAAACATTTTTTAAACGCAACCAATATTTTCTATGAAACAAAAACAAAACAAAACAAAACAAAAAATATTATTCGACGTATGTTCGTCGCCGCATATTACAAAAAAAAAAAAAAGGAAAGAAAAAATCTAACGTATAATATATGTATATATAATTTAATAACACAACTAATATTTCCTATGAAACAAGTAAACAAATAAACAAAATTTAATAATGCAATTAATACATTCTATTAAAACGAACAAAATAAAATTTAATAACGCAATTAATATTTCGTATGGAACGGACAAAAAAGAAGGGAAGAAAAACCAAAGGGAAAAAGAAAAAAAAAAAAAAAAAAAGAGAAAAATATATATTCAACCCCACATTCGCCGGGGAGTAGCGTAAGGAAAAAAAAGAAAAGGAAAAAAAAAAAAGAAAGAATCAAACGTAAGATTTAACCGCAAAATAACTTAAATCTCTCGAAATCTCAAATATCTCTTAACCAATCTCTCTGTCATGTCCGTCGGCATTAAAAAAGCGAATATATTATATCGAGAAAGAAAGGGAGAAAGAAAAAGGGAAAAGACAAAGAAAAAAAAAAAAAAAAAAGAAAAAGAAAAACAAGAAAAGGAAAGAGAAAAAAAAAACCTTCGAAAGATTTAATAGTTTTTCCCTTGGATGCTCCTTCATGCCAACTCCTTTTTCTTACCTCCCCGTATCTTACCTCCCCTTACCCATCGCCATCTCATTCGCCCCATCTCCTTCGCTCTTAAGAAATTGTCCGTTCGATTTGAATCGATAAGAATCCACAACGAAGTCGATAAAGACGAAGACGAAGAGGACGAAGAAGAAGAAGAAAAAGAAGAAGAAAAAGAAGAAGAAAAAAAAGTAGTAGTAGTAGTAGTAGTAGTAGTAGTAGTAGTAGAAGAAGAAGAAGAAGAAGCAGAAGAAGAAGTAGTAGTAGTAGTGGTAGTAGTAGTAGAAGAAGAAGAAGAAGAAGAAGAAGAAGAAATCCTTTCTCGTGATCCCTTGGGAGAGAAGAAAAAAAAGCTCTCACGAGGATATTCTCTCTGGACGTTAGGCAGGAACGAAGGAGTGCCGCCTCGAAGGAAGAAATGAATCTTTTACGCACCATCGCCATGCACGCATCCGGTTCTTCCAGATTCTCCGGCGGGTGGTGCGTGACGTCTAACTCCTAGACCATATAACGAGCGAATAAAGGAGCGAAGCCAGGAGGTAAAGATGTAAGGAGGAAGAGAGAGAGAGAGAGAGAGAGAGAGAGAGAGAGAGAGAGAGGAGGAGAGGGGTGGGGGAAGGCAGGGAAGATCGAGAGATCGGAGACTGAGAGGGTGGGGTAGGGGCAGGAGAGGGGGGGGGGCAAGAAAAGAAGGGAGATAACGCGTATTATCCTTCACTCTCTCTCGACTATCGCGATTTCTACCTACCACGTAAGTTTAAGATCGCAAACTCTTAGCACGTTTCCTTTTTTCTCTCTCTCTCTCTCTCTCTCTCTCTCTTCGTTTTTCTTTCTCTCTTTCTATTTCTCCTCCCCCTCCCTCCCCCCTCCCCGCCCATCCCCCAACCCAACCCAACCCAACCCAACCCCCATCCCCACCCCTCGTTTTTTCTTCGTTCCTTTTTTTAGTTTTCTTTTTTCTTTCTTTTTTTTTTTTTTTTCTTTAATTTTTCCTTTTCCTCCCTTCTACTCTCTTCCTTCTACTACTACTACTACTACTACTACTACTACTATTTTTACTCGTCTTCTACTCGTCGTCCTGTTCCCTTCATCGTTCCTTTTTCGTTGGATCCTTGCGTTTGATTAGACATCTTTCTTTTCTTTTCTTTTCTTTTCTTTTCTTTTTTCCTTTTTCCTTCCTTGTACCTCCTTCTCTTTTCTTTTTTTTTTCTCTTTTCTTTTTTTTCTTTTTTCCCCCCTTTTCTTTCTCCCGAGATATTATAATTCGTCGATCATTCAATACGATTAATCCAACGCGTTGGGATATCTGATAATGTCATTCACTTGAGACGGATCTATTTATATAACGTGAAAATCGTACGGTTTTATCGAGAGACTTGTTATTTTATTTTTTTTTTTGTTTTTCTTTTTCCTTCTTCCTTTTTTTTCTTTTCTTTTCTTTTCTTTTCTTTCTCCTTTTTTTTTTTTTTTTGCAATTGAATCTCATCTCTCTACGGCGGACGATCGATTGATTCCTTTTCTCGTTATATTCGAAATTATGTATATATATATATTTATTATTATTTATATTATTAATATTATACATTTATATTATATTATATAAATATTTATTATCTATTTATTTAGATATTTATTATTTTATATATAAATATATACAATGATATATAAAAGAAAAGAAAAGAAAAAAAAATATATATATATATATATATATATATATATATATATCTGCAAATTACTTTTATTTATGAAATATAAATTATAAATAAAATCAGACATCAATTCATATAATTTATCTTTTGTTCTTAAAACGCAATAACAAATTCGATCTTTTACATTCAACGTTTCTCACACATTAGATCATTCCTCTTGTATTTTATTTCTTTTCATTCTTTTCTTTCCATTTTCTTCATCATTTTATCCTCCCATCGAGGGATAAGATAGAAATAAAAAAAAAAAAAAAAAAAAAAAAAGACAAAAAGAAAAAGAAAATACCTTCGCAATCCTTCCTTTTACCTTTTACCTCCTTTTTTCTTTTTTTGTTTCGCCCTTTTATAAACAATGCCGCACTCTCTGCCCCTCTCTTTCTCGCTGTTCAAACGCGTAATTAAAAAAAAAAAAAAAAAAAAAAGAAAAAAGACAGAAAGAAAAAAAGTTACATACACCTATCAGACAACGGCGAGAAACGCGTTGAAATAATTGTGATAAACTAACTAACCTCCGCTACCGACTACTATCCAATTAAGAGAATGTCCTTTCTGATTAAATTGGTGACGGGGCGGTGGCGCGGGGAGATGGGGGGGGGGGGAGAAGGGGGTAGGTAGGTGAGAAGGTAGATTAAGGTAGCAGGGCAATGGAGTGCTCGGACTCGAGGAGGGTAGGGTTTTATTGGGTGGGGAGCAGGGTGTACAAGGAATACACAGGTGCGGGCAGGGGGACTGGGGAGGGGGAGGGATTGGGATAAGGAGAAGAGGGCAGTTAAAAATTGATCGTCTCATAAATACGATCGTGCCGTCTTGTAAACCATCGACGTAACCTCTATCCGGATGTTGTGTATCGGCGTACGTGAGATAAATTATTCCGAGTAGATCGACTGACTGACTGGCTAACACTATCTCTCTCTCTCTCTCTCTCTCTCTCTCTCTCTCTCTCTCTCTCTCTCTCTCTCTCTATCTATCTCTTTATGGTGGGTTATGGCAAACCGTAAAGGACACTTAAAGTTAACGGGCCCGTTAATCACCGTTTAATCGATCACGAACGTTTAAAACTAAACGGTATTCTAGACGGTCAGACTAACGATAGTAATTCTCACGTTTTCTAATCGTACGTAGATTACGTTTTTCCCTTTTATCAAAAAATATTTGTTTAACGTATCCATTTATATTCCGCCCGATCCCAATCCCCGTATCCCATTTGGTTTGGCTCAGCATCCGTCCGAAAGAAAAAGGGGAAAAAAAAAGGAAAAAAAAAAAAAAAAAAACTTTTTTTTTTCTTCTTTTCGTTTGTTCGTTTGTTTTTTTTTTCTTTTGTTTTTGTTTGTTTTTTTTCGTAAGAAAGAAAGGTAAACGAGTGGGAAGGAATAAAGTTTTTTTCTCCTGTTTCTTCTTTTTTTTTTTCTTCTTTTCTTTTTTTTCCTTTTTTATATATCTTATCAAGAAAAATGCGAAGGAGTGTATTTTATCTGTGTCTGTCTATCTGTACGTGTGTATGTATATATATATATATATGTTTAAGTAAGTAAGTACTTAACTTATTTGGTCGTTCCTTAACATTGAAACAAATCGACGAAATGATATTACATGACATGACAGAACGTATGAACGTCTCTTATTTCTCGTATTTCTCGTATTTCTCGTATATCTCTCTCTCTATCTCTCTTTCTTCTCCAACCCTCCCTATCCCTCTCTCTCCCTCTCTCCCTCTCTCTCTTCTCATTCTCTATATATCTCTTTCTCTCTCTCTCTCTCTCTCTTTCTTCTTTTCATACAATGATTTCATCTCCCAACGAGATGCTTCCTCGTTACACAGCCTTGGCCAAAAGCCTCGCAAATTTAATGTTGAAAAATATTCTGAATGTACGTAATCAGCGAATAAATAAGACGAATATTTTTGTACTCACCCTTCTTTCTTTCTCTTTCTCTCTCTGTCTCTCTCTCTCTCTCTCTCTCTCTCTCCCTCTCTCTTTCTCTTTCTCTGTCTCTCTCTATCTCTTTTTCTCTTTTCTTTCCTCTCACGAGCACGCCAATACACTTAAATCTTGTCCTTGGTTCTTTGCCTCGGGTCTTCTTATTCTCCGTTTTTTTTTCCTTTTTCTTTTTTTTTTTTTTTTTTTTTCTTATTCCTTCTTTCATTTCAATTTTAATTTTTTTGTTTTGTTCTCTTTTTTTTTTTTTTTCTTTTCTTTTTTTTCATTTTTATTTATATTTTGATTTTTAACCAGTCACCAATAATCTACGATAATCTGATTACTAATATTTATTTTAATTAATCGAATTATTTATGTCACTTGAAATGGTAATTCTCAATTTTAAAAATAAAATATGTACAACATCTGTATTTAATAAATATCATCATCATCATTGCCATTTTGAATATCATTTTTAATTTTTAATTATTTTTTATAATACATTTTTATTTCTCGTATCCTTTAAAACTTCGTCGCGCTTTTTTTATTGTCAACATTTAATTTCTAATTTTAATATTAGAATACGTTACTATTTCGTCTATTTTCTATCAACATCATCAATTCCATTGTTTCTTCGAAATTTCATTTTTAATTTGATTTAACAATACGTTTCTATTACGTGTATTTTCTAAACACAATCGCCTTATTCCTTGAATTTCATTTCTAATATAATTTAACAATACGTCTCTATTTCGTATATTTTCTAAATATCATTGCCTTTTCTCTTTGAATTAAACATACGATATAATTTTACAATACGTTTCTATTTTCGATTAAACATTTTCGAAGATATAATCGCTTTGATTTATTAAATGATATAAATTATTAAATATATAAATATATATATTTATATTTGCAAAAGAATAGATTAGATGAAATCATTTCTTTTCTTTTTGATCACAAATTTTTACGTGATCTGTATCTGTGCGTAGAAAGAAAGAAACAATAAAAAAAAAATAAAAAAAAAATAAAAGAAAAAACACAAAAAGGAACAGAAGATAAAGGTAAAAAAACAAAAAAAGAAGAAAAAGACATTTTCGTATGCACGTTATCAAAAAATAAGAAAATAAAAAATAAGAAGAATAAAAACAAAAAAAAAAAAAAAAGAAAAAACAAAGAAGAAAAAAAGAAAAAAAAACGGAAAATAAAAAATAAAGAATAATCAACGCGATGCAATGTAAAACGTGCATTCGATATGAAATTCATTGGTACGCGACAAAAAAAAAAAAAAAAAAAAAAAGAAGGAAAAGAAAAAAAGAGAAAAGAAAAAGAAAATCCATATAAATCGAATCAATGAATAAAATTATTACGTTTCATTACGAGCGTCGAATATTACATTGGTCGTAATACGTGCGTACACTTATATCGATTTCGTATCGTTCGATTATAGTTATCATCGCGTTATCGGCGAGCATTAAAAGATGGCGCGACTACGTTCGCAATAAAAGCGAGGAACAACGACGAACGATTAAGGCAACCCGACTTCGTAAATTATTACCAATTAGAACGATTTTGCGTTAGCGCTCTTCGGTAAGTTCAATACAACGGCTACCAAAATTTATGGTCGATGATAAAGCTATACAGAGAGATGCGGGATGAAAGGGAGAGAGGGTGAGGGAAAGGGATGGTGGTTATACACGCTTGTTTTCCGCGTGCACGGTTAAGAAGGATGGCTTAACAAGCAACACCGGTTTAAGGCACGCGAGCTAATAAATCCGCCCTCGAATCGAATCGCTTTTAGGTACACCGTGTTCAACCATTTTGTATCCTTTTTCAAGAAATAAAATCTCAGACTGAGATTTTATGGTCTGAACGACAACCAGAATTATGAATATGAATATGATGACGATGATAATGATTATGATGATGATGATGATGATGATGATGATGATGATGATGATGATGATGATGATTATGATGATTATCTTACACGGATATAATTGTTTTAACATTTTCGTTGCTATTAATTATACTATAAAATTATCTTTAATATTTGATATAAATTAATTTAATTTGATATAAATTAATTGATTATGTTAAGTGTTTAACAAAAAATGAAATGAGCTATATATAATCGCAATCGCAATAACGATCATTATTACGATCGACAATTAGAATGACAATCACAATTATATGTTATTTATGATAATGACAATAATCTTAAGTGGATATTATTGTTTTTAGATTTTCTATGTTATTATATTACGTTCTGTGTGTTTGATATAAATTCAAAAAAAGAAAAAACAAAAAAAGAAAAAAGAAAGATGAAAAAGAATGTTTTCTTCTTATCGCAAAATATTATAAAGGAAAAAGTATTAGATAGAAATTAAATAGAAACGAATATTAAAGAAAAAAAAAAAAAAAAAAAAAAAAAAAAAAAAAAAAAAAAAAAAAAAAAAGAAAAAAAAAAAAAAAAAAAAAAAAAGAGAAAAAAGAAAACGATATCGAAAAATATATTATAAAAGAAAAGAAGTATTAGATGGAGAGTAAATAGGGGGAAAAGAAAAAAAGAAAAAAGAAATATTTAAAAAGAAAAAAGAAAAAACCATATATTGTAAAAACGTTACGAAGCAAAAAGTATTAGATGAGAAGTAAACAGAGAAAAATATTTAAAGGAAGAAAAAAAGAGAAAGAGAGAGAGAGAGAGAGAGAGAGAGAGAGAACGATATTGAAAAAATATCAAAAAAAAAAAAATAAAAAAAAAGAAAAAAAGAAGAAAAAAGCAAAAAAAGGAAAAAGAAAAAATCTACGAACTCTCAATTTAACGATTGACAAAACCACTCGAGGTTCATTTAAAAAGGCACTTGAAATATTTCACGCTCTATGTCACAATGGCAACGTCTCTTAACGCATTATATTTCTCTATCGCTTCTAACAAGCGTGGGAGTAAGGGGAGTTGGCCCGCTGACAGGGAGGAGGGTGGAGCGGGGTGGAGCACGGGGAGAGAGATTTATTTGGATTCGGGTTATATTCAATCGGGCGTTAATTTACAATCAACCTGTGTATGTATTGTGTGTTACCTCCATTGTAAGTGACGTTTCGAACGAAACAAAAAATAAAACTAAATGAAAATATAAATCGTGAAGAAAGAGGCAAAGGGATGGGGCAGGGTGACGGGTGACGGGGGAACGGGGGAGAAAAAAAAAGAAAGAAAAAAATTTGTAGACCGAGAGAGAGAGAGAGAGAGAGAGAGAACCGAGAGAACGGCTTCTCGACTTTCCATTCGATAGGATCGAAAATGGTCTTCGTGGAGATAATAACCGTGTTAGTTACAGGCCAATGGAGTCCGGGGCGCGATGGTTCGGCGCCAAAGTAATACCGCGTTCTTTGCAATCTTGATGGGTATTGGTTGAACGCCATTAAAAAAAAAAAAAAAAAAAAAACCAAAAAAAAAAGGTGCGAAAACGAACACCTTTTAAAATTCCTTATTCCCGCCATGGCCAATTAACTTAAATAATATTTCCTATACTTTTTATCGGATTTATATCGTAACGAAACGATTATAACCGTGAAATACGTTATTGTGAACGATACTGGTTCGGTTTAACTAATATACGAATTTTCAATGTTAAACGATAATCTTAATTGAGATGGTGTGTCTTCAATTAGAAAAAAAAAACAAAAAAAAAAAAAAAGAAAAAAAAACACCCCCCCCCAAAAAATGAGAAAAAAAAAAGGAAAAGAAAGAAAACGAAGAAGAAGACGAAAGAAGGAAAAAGAAGAGACATCAAGAAATTCGTTGTCTTTTTCTTCTTCTTCTTCTTCTTCTTCTTCTTCGTTTTGATTTCCTTCTTTTTTTTTTGGTTCTTTTTTTTTTGTTGTTTTTTTATTTTTCTTTTTTTTTTTTTTTTTTTTTGAATTGTAATACGAATTAACGTATTACAAACGATGTTAATTCTGTTCTCCTTTTTTTTTTTTCTTCCCAGATATATTACATTTGATTGAGGAATAATATTATAATATAAAAAAAATAAATCATAATATAATTTCGCCTGTCTTTCCATCCCTCTTCTTTTCTTTTTCTTTCCTTCCTTTCGTTCCATTCTTCTCTTTTTTCTTTCTCTTCGTTTTTTTTTTTTGTTTTTTTTCTTTTGTTTTTTTTTTTTTTTTTTTTTTTTTTTTAATATCAGTTTATAAATTCTCAATTGATATTCTTAATTAGTAATTATAAATCGATCGTTATTAATTTGGAAAAAAGATTTAATTTTAATTAATTTTCAATTTTTCGATTAATTTAAATAGAGATAAAGACAGAGATAGAGATTAAAAGAGAGAGAGAGAGAGAGAGAGAGAGAAAGAGAAGGAAAAAAGAAAAGAGAAAAAGAAAAAAAAAGAAAATGGAACCGCACATAATAGTATTAATGATAATATTTTATTAATAATAATAATAATAATAATAATAATAATAATAATAATAATATTAATGAAAAAGAGAATTTTATAAATAATGAAAGAAAAAAAGAAAAAATTATAAGAATAACAAAAAATTTAAAGAACAATAAAAAATTCTATTAACAATAATATTTTAATAAAAAAGAAAAGAAAAGAAAAGAAAAGAAAAGAAGAAAAAAAAAATAACCTCTATTAAAAACCAAACCACCATCACACACACATAACTACACACACACACACACACACACACATGTCACACATATTTTTTCTCTCTCTTTTCACACTCTCTGAACGAGCGAAATTTTAGGACAAACCACAGCCACAGCACAACAACACACACACACACAATGTGTCTTAATAATATTTTCGCTCGGTAGAGAGAAATTAAAAGAAGAGGAAAAAAAGACAATATAACGCATATAGGAGCAGCAAGCAAGCATGCAAAAGTAGCAGCAACACGCCCCTCCCTCCTCCTCCTCTCCCCCTCATCCCTTCATTTGCCGTGACCAGGATTCGAACCTGGGTTACTACGGCCACAACGTAGGGTCCTAACCACTAGACGATCACGGCTGTGAGAGGAGTTGGAAAAGATCGATGAATCGTCGATCATGTGAAAGTAGAGTTTCCAATCGAGCGTGAAGAATGATCGAGGAGATAAACGATATTGGATACATTGTGGATATCTCTCCCTCTCTCTCTCTTTCTCTCTCTCTCTGTCTCTCTCTTTCTCTCTCTCTGTCTGTCTGTCTCTCTCTATATGTCTGTCTTTCTCTTTCTTTCTCTTTCTCTATATCTCTATCTCAGTCTCTTTCTAATCTTAAATTAATTTAATTTCAAATCTTATTTATGCGCATATATCGTTCAACGATATGTTTCTTATTTAAATTTTTATTTATCTCTTTTTCTCTAATTTTTTTATTCTTCAACTTTCCCTTCATCATTCGACGAGATTCCTTCTCACGCGTTAAAATTGATTTATAGGTATATATATATAATAATAATAATAATAAATTAATATATAATTATAATATCGATTTATATTTGATTGTATTAATATGTAATTATATATACAATTATGATATCGATTTATATTTAATTACATTGATATATATATATATATATTAAAATGATACTTATATATTAGGTTGGAAACTATGAAAAGAGCGTTGAATGAAAATAAATAATTAAACAAAAATACCCGTTTCATAGTTTCCAACCTAATACATATATATATATATATATATATATATATATATATATATATATATATATATATAATTATAAAATTCCAAAGAAAAACAAAAAAAAAAAAAGAAAAAAGAAAATAATCGAAACGATAAAAAGACAATTGATTATAATCGATTATCAAGAATTATCTGATCAAAATGCTTTTGATTCAAACTATTATCGAGAAAATTCTCAACTCGCGTCTCTTATCGATCCTTATCAATACAATAATTTATATTATCAAATATATATATATATAATTTTTTCTTTTGAATTAATAATGATCGATCTTTTTCGCAACGAGTAAGTAGATACAAGAAGGGATCGAAATAACAAAAAAAAAAAAAAAAAAAAAAAGAAAAAAAAGAGAAAAAAAAGAACGCGTTCGTCTAATACTTCTCCACTTCTAATACCATCGTCCATCCGTCCGCAAATATTTCTCTTTGGGAGATTATTTTTTTTTTCCCCCCTCCCCCCTTGATACTAACCTCGTGAATAGTTATCCGAAGGCGATTATTCCAAAGAATAATAGTTAGCAACGTTCTTGCGTAAATATTGTGAAGCGAAACACACATTTATAGGAGATTTGCGACTTGAGTACCATGAACTATCATCTTCATTCTATACACACGTATATGTGTGTTTGTATGTATATATATATATATACACATACATGCGTATACATGTATATAAGTAATTTAGTCAAGGTTAAATAAGTGCGTGTTCATGTCTGTAAGTAATTTAGACGCGTAAATAATTGTTGCATGTGCGTATGCTTGTGTAAATTCGTGTGCACGTACATGTTCGTGTGCTTGTGTGCGCGCATGTGCGTGTTCTTAAATAATTTCGACGCTTAAACGAATACACGTTATGTATATATATATATATATATATATATGTGCGCGTGCGTGTTTGTAAATAAGTAAGTAAGTAAGCAAGCAAGCAAGCAAGCAAGTAAGTAAGTAAGTAAGAAAAGTAAGTAGGTGTACGAGATTTGTTAGAGCCGTTTCGTGGGAGTTTGATATAGGAAAAAAAAAAAAAAAAAAAAAAAAAAGAAAAAAAAAATCTTAAAATCCTCGTTGGAATGAGAATGGCGCGTGACGATCACCGAACGTGTGTCCTTTGCTCGTTTCGAAAGAAACCGACGACGCCCCGTAGAGGGTCGTTCGAAAGAAGGGGAAGAAAAAGAAAAGAGAGAAAAAAGAAAAAGAAAAGGGAGGAAGGGAGAGAAAGAAAGAAAAAGGAAAAAAGTCGAGAGAGAGAGAGAGAGAGAGAAAGATATTGCTTGAAATATCGTGGATAGGAGCTTACCAGAGGAAAGATTTTACGTGTCTCTATGTGTACGTTCTATCTGTATGCGTGTTTTGTCTGTGTGTATGAGGATTCGAGAATAGACCACAGAGTCGTTTTCTTAACCGCTACCACCTTCTTCGATTCGTCAGTTTCGTCTTCGTAAGCCTTTGAGAATCTCTTCCGCCTTCCTCTTTCTCTCTCTTTCTCTCTCTCTCTTTCTCTTTCTCTTTCTCTCTCTCTCTCTCTCTCTGTCTCTGTCT
>NC_062205.1:1620328-1632828 GCF_912470025.1 Vespa velutina
TAATTATTTCTAACATCATTACAATACATACATATACATACATACATACATACATACATACATACATACATATATATATATATATATATCATAAAAACGAAAGAATTTTTCTATTAATATATTTCTATATATACGAAAGATATTTTGAAATTTTCGAGCATTCTTAAATCACCTTGTTTCACATATTAAATCCACTCCTCGTATCTTTTGATAGCTGCTGTTGCTGCTGCTGCCTACTCCCTTTCTCCCCTTCCCCTCTATCCTCCTATCCTCCTTCCCACCCTCTCTCTCTCTTTCTCTCGGTGACGACCACAAGTGCCACTTTTAAACGAGGCCGATGCGCCGTGAGAGGCGAAAAATCGAGTACAGCGACTAATTTTCAAGCACGAATAACCCGCATGCCCGCTCGGCCCGCAACCTCAACATAGCAAGAGATAGGATCTCTAAACGGCCTTTATATATATTTATATATATATATATATATATATATATATATATATATTATATTATATTATATTATATATATATATATATATATATGTATACAAATGCACAGACAGACACACTCATATGCGTACATATAATATATATACATACATATTGAGAGTGAGAAAGAAAGATATTCAAATAGATTAATCCTACCCTATCACCAGCCTACCCCTCTCTCCCCCTCCCCACTTCCCTCTACCAAAACCCTTATCCCTCCTTTTTCAATTACACCAAGTTCGTTCCCCATTTGCGAATACACTCGTTGACCTATTCAAAAACCGATTCTTTCGTATTCGTATTTGCCTACTCGAATTAACAATAGGATTTCGCTGTTCGTAGAAAAGCTACGAGCTAAAGTCATTGACCCCCGTGCTTGAAAAATTTCTCTCTCCTTCTCTCTTTCTCTTTATATATATATATATATTTCTCTCTCTCTCTTTCTCTCTTTCTACCTCTCTTTATCTCTCTTTACGTATTGGGTAGACGACAGTAGAACGACGATCATTATGTTAACTGGCAATCACGGTAATGCTGCTGTCATCAGAGAGTTGGTACTCGGCAATAACTATAATGCAGTAGTTCATTGTGACTACTCCCGCCTAATATCTCGACATTAGATTCACGAGTTTTCATTGATAACTACCGGGGTAGTAGTAGGTAGGATAGGAATAGAGAAGATAGGGAGGGGGAAGGTAAGAGAAGGCTTTCACGGGGGTGAAGCGAGGTGAGGCGAGACGAGGCGATGTGAGGTGAGGTGAGATGAGGTTAACTGAGGTGAGAGATTAGGTTAGATGAGGTCAAACCTAAAAGTGAAATTAGTAAAAAGTGACATGCACGTTTTTCCCGGTTTATAATACCTCTACAAAACGATCTATCCTATTCTACTCGTTCTGTCGTTTATCTAGCATGATTTTTGTCCTTCTTGTTCTTCTACTTTTTTTTCCATTTTTCTTCCCTTGCAAGTGGAAGACCGGGATTTGTTCTGAGGATTCGTTCGACTTTCGGAAAAGCCGAGTGCGCAATTGCATTTAATTGCGAACTTGTTCGTCTTGTTCGTTAGAGAAAGGAACTTGAGATATCATGAATCGTAGTATGGCAGAACCATTTCTGTTCTACTGTTGGTCAAGAAAAATACAGTTAGAGAGGCGCGCATAGCATAGACGATAACTCTACTGTACTCGTGACAACGCTGGTTAATTACTCCATGACTATTTCTTACCAATGGACAAGAACTCTCTCTTTTTCTCTCTCTCTCTCTCTCTCTCTCTCTCTTTCCATCTATCTATCTATCTCTCTCTATCTTTCCCTCGTTTTCTTTCTCTCGAGCGCGAGCGCGCTCACACAAACAAGCGCACGCACGCACGATTATTTTCTATCCCCCTTTTAATGGCAAGCTCGATCGTCGTTCGAAATTCTTTGTGCGTATCGTACCACATACCATTCTCGTGCTCTCTTTAAAATCTAACGCGTGAGAGTTCGAGACAGATGCAATATATCGTTTAAAACTATCTTTGGGAATTATCTTGAGAACTATCTTGTCTGTAAAACCATCGTACAGAACTATCTTGTCTGTAGTATCATCGTATTAAATTATCTTGTCCGTTGAACTATCTTGCCTATATGATATATGCTAGATATATGATAAATAGATACATATTTATCTGTCCTTGAATATATATATATATATATTTTTTTTTTTAATATATTTGTATTAAAAAATATATATAAAAATATATATTTTTTAATATATATATATATATATATTTTTTTTTGTCGTTCATTTAATCAAAGATTTAAAAATGTACGTCGTGAGTGTTCGGTCAAAAACATTATGTCGATAGAAAATAAAAATGTCCGACGAAAACTGTCCATTTAAAAATGTCCGCCAATAAATATGACGTCGAAAAGTGACGACCAATGGAAACATATCCGTCGAGAAAATAAAAATGTTCGATAAAACTGTACGCTAAAAAAATTCTATTAAATCAAAATTGTAATTTTTTTTTTCTTTCTTCTTTTGGAAAATCCGTCAGACAAGGTAAAATCAAAAACATTCGTAAAACTTGATAGAATAGAGGACACGTGTGTTTTCGATAATGAAAATATAACGATTCAAAGTTGAGTAGACATATTCAAATTATTTACTGTTATGTTTATGTTGACATATCAGTGTCATAACCTTTTACATTCACTATCATTTTACTAACGGCAACGATAACCGTTATATCCAGTATATTACTATTGCAATACGTGTAACACTATTGCAAAACCCGTTATCTTCTAATCTCATATATATATATATATATATATATATATATATATATATATATATATATAATAATCTCTTTTTTATTTTTTTTTCTTTTTTTCTTTTTTTTTTATTTTTCTTTCTTTTATCGATATCCATTATTATTTTATTTTATTTTATTTTATTTGTGTTTTAATTTTTTTTTCTACTTCTAATCTCTTTTTATTTTTTATTTTTATTACTTCTTTTTTTTTATTTTTTTTTTTTTTTTTTTTTGTTTCAAATATACATTTTCCTTTTTTCCTTTCCTTTTTTCTTTTTTTTTTTTTCTAAGGATTTTAACGAAGTCGTGATAATTACAAACAGAAATTTTATTTCTTCCTTTTGACAACATTTCTTTACGATGTTTACTTTAAATAGTAAATCGAAACTCAATTTTGTTCAATAATAATAAATAATAAATTAATTTCTGTCGAATAAATCGGCTTATTTTTATATTTCAATATTTAAATTAAACGATATACACGCCTTGTTTATTAGTATATCGATAATACAAACAAATACATCGAAATAAAATAAAATTATCGTCGTATCATTTTCGATTAATATCAGGTATTAAAAACTGAAAATGAAGAAGGAGAAAGAAAAAAAAAAAAAAAAAGGAAAAACAAAAAACACGAAGAAACCAATTTCGATGAACATAAAACTACTTGAAAAATGGACGACGTTTGTACGCAAGCATGGACATTATCGCTTTATTAAAAATAATTTTTCAATATTTCGATCGATTAATAAAGTCCATATAGATATTAAATAAGACAAGATCAATAACTAAGAAAATATTTAATTTCTTTTCCTTTTTTTCTTTCTTTTTATCTTTTTTTTTTTTTTTTTTCTTTTCTATCGACCAATCGAAAAGTCACATATATAAATACTTATCCTTGATTCGTTAAAAAATAATTAAATTAACTCCAACGAAAATACAAAATACGGCGATTTCATTCTAATTATATATTCTAATTATAAATTTATTTTCATTACGAAGGACAAACTTTGATCGATTTATTTGATCGATCGATCGATCAAATAAATCGATCAATATTCTTCAATATTCTCAAATACACATAATTAAATTAATATCGAAAAGATTGCAACATTTCCCGGAGTCGACGTAATAAAAAGAGAAAACTCTCTCCCTCTCTCTCTCTCTCTCTCTCTCTCTCTCTCTCTCACTCTCTCTCTCTCTCTCTTACGTTAAAAGATAGGATAAGATTTTACGCATTAAGAATAAATTTTCTCGTCGTTCCTTTTCAATCCGGTTAAAAGCTATGTCGATTTACAATATTTTTTTGTGACAATATAATTGAACATATCCACGTTTTACATGATACTTACATACATACGTTCATGAAGATCGTTCTATGTAAAGTCATCTTGTTACTGTATCAAAAAAATCTTCGGTTGATATTCATTAAACAACTTCTTTGCCTTCATCACCTCCTTTTTCACCACCTCCTCCTTTTTCTCCTCCTTTACCCCCTTTTCCTTACCCCTCCCCCCGTTCACCTCCTTCTCCAGCATCTCTTCTTCATATCTCCTCCTTCTTCACCTCGCCCTCTCCTTATCGGTCACTTACCCCTTCATCCCCCTTCCACTCATTAACTTCCCCTCCCTTCATCTCCTTTTTCTCCTTCTTAAATATTCCCCTTCAGTCCCTTCTCCTCCTCGGTCATTTCTCCCGATTCAATCTCCTTCTTCTCCACCTTCCTTCCTTTTCTTCATCTACTTCTTCACCTCCTCCTTTTCCTCCTCCTTTCGTTCACCTTCCTAATCTACT
Organism: Vespa velutina; assembly: GCF_912470025.1. Lineage (NCBI taxonomy): Eukaryota > Metazoa > Arthropoda > Insecta > Hymenoptera > Vespidae > Vespa > Vespa velutina. Next base: position 1,624,903 of record NC_062205.1, read on the forward strand.
TCACCTCCTTCTTCTCCTCCTTCATCCACTTCATCATTTTCTTCTTCTTCTTCTTCTGCTTTATCTCCTTCCTTTCTCCTCCTTCACCTCCTTCACCTCCTTCATATATTTTGCATATGCTTTATGATTAACCAACGTTCTTATATACAATAAAAAGCTATATTTAATCTTATGCTACCGTACTGAGATTGAGAAAGACAGAGAGAGAGAGAGAGAAAGAGAGTATGGTGGAGGGTAGAGAGGGAGAAAGGGGGAGGTGGGGGAAAAGAAACTCTTTACGATTTCTACTGGCCATTTGATACGAAGCTTTACGAGCAGATCTCTGCGAGGAGTCCTTTGGTTTATTCTCATATCTGTCACCACACGAAAGATCCTACTAATTATATATATATATATATATGTATGTGTGTGTGTGTGTGTGTGTGTGTGTAACTATCTATTTATCTATTTTTCTCTTTTTCAAATTTTTCTTTTTTCTGGTTATTTTCTTTTCTTGTCTTTGATGAAATTAAAATATCAGGAATGAGAGTAACGTTCTTCCTATTCCTTTTTCCTCCTTTCGCCATTATGCTACGTATTTCAGTTCAGTTCTTCCTTTTCCCATATTTATACACTTTCTTTTTCTCTGCTGGTTTTCAGTTTTCTCCTTTTTCTTTTTTCTTTTTTTACGAATTAATATTTCTCCTTGCAACTTTGTAGCATATTTATTTCTCGCTCTCGCACTCACTCTCATTTTCATTCTCACTCTTACTCTTACTCTCACTCTATCTCTATCTCTCTCTCCCTCTCTCTCTCTCTCTCTCTCTCTCTGTCTCTCTGTCTCTCTGTCTGTTATATGTATATTAAGATTTATTGGAAATATTTATTAAATATTTATTTTTATTACTTCGTTATATTTTAATTGATAATGTAGTTTGTAATATGTAAGTAATGTATAATGAAATTGTAATTGTAATTATAATATATATTTGTCGTATTTAATAATATATATATATATATATACGTGTATATATATTAAAATTATATATTAATATTTAATATTTATAATATAGATGTATATATATATATAATAATATATATTAATAATATAATAATAATATAATATTAATATAATAATAAATAACTAATAAATAATATATTACATCGAAACGAATGAAATTTATTTTGTCATTATCTTTATCCTATGTCTACCGTTTCCTTGTAATTTTCTTTTATTTACCGGATCGTCGGATACGACGACAACGACAACAACGACGACGACGGCAAATACGGTGGTGGCAGTGGTCGGCGGCATAGTCCCGTATAAACGAAAACGACGTAGAGGAATAACCCACATTGATGGTGGTGGTGGTTCTGTTATCTCTAAAACACCAGCGCCCTGAGCGAAATAATGTGTCGCGAGTGGCCTCTAACAACCGGTTAAGCCATTATAATACTCGGCCTCTATAAGGACGAGACAACATTCGATATCTATAGTCAAACTTCTCATTCTTCCTTTACCTTTCGGGATCGAATTCGCGTACCTTTCCCTTTCCACTTGGATTAACACCGCACGAGTCCACTCTTTCGAAACCCTTTTGTGAGTCGAATACGCGACGATAACGAGGCCGACGTTTCGCCAACGTATTTAGGTATTCTCCTTTCCATTCCTCCAACCCCTCCCCCACCCACGCCCATCTCACTGTATCTTCCAATCCACCCATCGTTCCCGTATTCTCCATTCCTTCTCTAATCGACCAGGTTATTTATAGCCAACGATATATATTTATAAATACGAGACTCGCGATTTCTCTAGGATATATGTGCACATATATACATATATATATATATATATATGTATATATATATATATGTTTATATATATATGTATATATATACATATATAGTCTTGTAATAAATATGTATGTATATACATATATGTGTATATATATATTCTTATAATGAATATTTATGTATATACGTATGTATAGGTATATATATAGTCTTGTAATGAATATATATATACATACATGTATGTGTATATATATATTCTTATAATGAATATTTATGTATATACGTACGTATAGGTATATATATATATTTTTTATATATGTATTCTTAAATATAATATATATATAGTATGTATATGATATATATATATATATATATATATATATATATATTATAATATAATATAATTTGTTATTTTATATTATTAGGTTGGAAACTATGAAACGGGCGTATTTGTTCAGTTTCTTATTTTCATTCAACGCCCGTTTCATAATTTCCAACCTAATATATAAGTATATAATTTATATATTATATTAAGAATATAATTTATTATATTATATTAGATATAATGTTATTAATAAATAATATTCTTATATGTATTATATATATATATATATAATATAAATAAGAACATATATAAAAAATATATATTCTTATAATGAATATTTATGTATATACATGTGTGTGTGTGTGTGTGTGTGTGTGTGTGTGCATACATCCCAGTGATGAATTATTCAATTAAACCGAACAATTCTCATTTGAGTGATTAGTAAGATTTAACGATAGAATCAATCATAAAGATTATGTAATTAACTATTTTTATAAATTGGAAACAGAGAGAATAATTTGTAGATAAATAGATATTATGAAAATATATATTTTAATATGTATCTTAATATCACGCGCTCTAACTTTTATCGTTTTAAATCGATATAATTTTCTTCTGTCGTTGGCAAACACTTTTTTGTACAAACCATCGACGATTAATTATTAATTATAAATTATTATTAAATAATTATTGTTGTTTAATAAAAAATTATTAAAATTATTATTATTATTATTATTATTATTATTATTATTATTATTATTATTGTTGTTATTGTTAATATTATTTAAAATAAAAACTATTATAAATATTAATAAAAATTAATAAAAATTATTAATATATAAACAATTATTATAAATATCTATATAATTATACGATAATAAATATAAATAATTAATTAATCTCATAACGATAATAATAATATTTAAAAAAAAAAAAAAAATAATCATTGTTCATTTACTCTTAAAATAAAAATCCAATTGTCATTACATCATTCATACCCTTATAATTGCAAACTCATACATACATACGATATACATATATATATATATATATATATATATATATATATATATATATATATGTGCGTTAAAAAAAAAAGAAAGAAAAAAAAAAAAGAAAAAAAAAAATAAAAACAAAAAGAAATATCGCAAGAGAAAATGATAAAATGATATCACAAGTATAGATAATTGTTCGTTTATACAATCACATTTGGCTTACATCGAAAAAACAAAAACAATAATAAAAATAAATAAAAACGACGTCGTATCATAGTCATCGGCTTAACAGTCGTACGTTACGTACCTGTATACGCGTTTAGAAAAAGAAATAAAAGAGAGAGGGAGAGAGAGAGAGAGAGAAAAAAGAAGAAAAAGAAAAAGAAAGCAAACGAAAGTAAAGCAATAAATAAATAAAATTAATTAAATAAAAAGAAAAATAATACGCAAGTAAACAGATAGATATGTACATATTAAATATACATGTATACATACATGCATACATAAATACGTATGTATACATATGTACGTGTCACGTATGTGCATATAAACACACATACATATATATATATATATATACACACACACACAAACACACAAATACAAACACACTCGTAGGCATATATACAGAGATATACAAACAGTAATGCTTATAGACGTGTTATTACTAAATCAACAACTTTTACGATATTACAAACATTGACAATAATTTTTATGATAATATCATACCATGTTTCGTTTCATTTCGTTTTCCTTTTAACCTTTTCCTTTTCTTTCTTTCTTTCTTTTTTTTTTCGCTTTTTTTTTCCTCCCCCCCCCCCCCACCCATCCTTCATTTTTTCTTTCTTTTCAGGATAACATTCGACATAGGGGGACCACCTAGAAAGATTCGAGATAGTCTCTTTTAACTACATATGTATGTATATATACATATATGTATGTTTCTATGTATGTATGTATGTATGTATGTATATATGTATGATCAATTCGATGTTTGGTGGGCTTATACGAAATCTCTCAGGTCGATAGCTTGCGAACAAAGCAAGATTATATATATATATATATATACACATAGATCGATCTTAGTAATAAATTACTAAGTTTATGGGTGATACCGTATAGTTCGTGTAAAATGCGAATCGTCGTCGTTGATCCACCCACACACAATCGAACGCCCTCGTGTTACACCAAACGCGTGCTCGTGCTCGTGTTCGTGTTCGTGCTCGTGCTCGTGCTCGTGCTCGTGCTCGTGCTCGTGCTCATGGTCGTATTTGTGCGGACGAAAAACTTTTCTTCTTTATTTCATTCAGAGTGACTTAGCACACGCCCATCTTAACTCTTTGGATCCTTCTTCTCTCTCTCGCTCTCTCTCTCGCTCTCTCGCTCTATCTCATTCTATCTTATTCTCACTCTTTCTCGTTCTCTTTCATTCTCCATCTCCCTCTCTCTCTCTCTCTCTCTCTCTTGTTCTTTCTCCTTCTCTCTCATTTTCTCTCTCTCTCTCTCTCTCTCTCTCTCTCTCATTCTTCTTCATTCTCTCTCGTTTTTGTTCATTTCTCTTTTTTTTCCCTTTATTTCTCTTTCTACACTCTGCACCTTCAGAAGATACCGGAATTAACGAATTTCTCACAGCTGGCTCTTGCCAAAGGACGTAACGAGCCATCTTGGATGGATGCTTTGGCTGTTGCTCTTTTCGTCTAGAAAAAGTAAAAAAAAAAAAAAAAAAAAAAAAAAAATAAAAAGGGAAAGAAAAAAAAAAATGAAGAAATATAGTTACGTACATTTATGGCCGTACATATGTACGTACTTACGTACACACATGTAATGCGAGACGTGGTGTAAACAAAAATAGCATACATACGTGTGTAGATATATTACAAGGACAAATGATCCGGTAGTCGATAAACGTCAGTTTCTTGTAGGTCGTTAATTTATATATATATATATATATATATATATATATATATATATATATATTGTAACAGAATTACAAAACAATTTTTTAAAAAAGAAAAGGTGAGAGAGAAAGAGAGAGAGAGAGATTCTTAAAGATTTCTTATCTAACGTTCTACATATAGATTTATATAAATATATATATATATATGTATGTATACGTAGGTAATGTAATTTTTACATTAAGTTCGATATCTTCTTCTGGATGTAATTTGCATTAATTTGATATTAAATATCTCATATGGTATCTTACCATGCAATTAGTTTTAAATTGAACGCCAAGAGTATATTCTCAAACTAGTGATTCATGTATTCATCAGATATCATTTCGTTATTCTTAAACGGTGTAAGCGGAACATCTATTATAGAAAAAGAATATGGAGTCTCATGAAAAATAATATTGAAGTTGATGAATAAAAAGTATAAGAAATAAGTAGTAATGAATAGAAAGAAATAATAATAGATAAAAAGAGATAAGAAATTATAACGAAAAAGTACATTGTAGTAAATCGCATAATAGGACTGTTGTGATAATGCGTACATTTCGTGCTCGATGAAAAACTATAAGACTTTTTTAATTTGACATCTGATCGAGAAAAAGAAAGAAAGAAAGAAAGAAAAAAAAGAAAAACAAAGAGAAAGGAAAAAACAATTCGACGAAATCACTCAGCTTTCATCATCTTATCGATGATTTTTATGGAATTTTATTTTCTATTTTTTTTTTTTTCTTTTCTTTCTTTCTTTTTTTTTTTTTTTTTTTTTTTCTCTTTCTCTTTTCTTCCCTATTCTCCTCCTTTTTTCTCTCGATCGATTAATCTCTCTAATTTTTTTCTTTCTTTCTTTCTTTCTTTCTTTCTTTCTCTTTTGTTTTTTTTTTTTCTTTCCTTCTTCTTCTTTTTTGTCTTTTTTGTGAACAGGAGTAATAATAATCGGCCATCGATTTCTAATGTTATTCTAACAGTGAAATAATATGCAATAATTTATAGGATTCTCGATTAGGCGCATCATATTCGAATAATAAAACGAACGATATTTAATTGACGTAACATGTATGATCTTACATCGTTCATGATCATAATTAATTATACGATATTAAGAATTAAAAAATTTTTCGAATTAGGAGAATACTATTCGTCGAAAAAAAGAATGCGATCATTAGGACACTCGTATCATTTCTAATGAATTTTCTCTCTCTCTTTCTCTCTCTCTCTCTCTCTTTATTTTTTTTTTCTTCTTCAAATATGAAATTATCATTCGTGAATAAAGGTAAGGATCATTTTGATTCTCGTATGAATTAAAATAAATTTTTTCTCCCTCTCCCCCCCCCCCTCTCTCTCTCTCTCTCTCTCATCGATTATTCGACCAAGCGAGAATTCGAGATATAACGTTGACCTTCAGTTTCTAAAGTTTTTTCTAACACGCGAATAGGTTATTCGATTCTCGGTTAGGCGCGTTACGAGTGTTAAACGAGCGAATCGGCTTTAACTATCGGTAGTGGCGCATCTGTTAAGAACAAAGTAGACGTCACGAAGGGTAAGCACAACAGGCAACAACGGTCATGCAGCGATGCAAGCAAGCAAGCAAGCAAGCAAGCAAGCAAGCAAGCATGCAAGTAAGCAAGCAAGCAAGCAAGCAAGCAAGCAAGCAAACTAGCTAGCAAGCTAGCTAGCAAGCAAGCAAGCTAACGTAAACTGCATAAGCAATAGTGCTTATCCAAGGAGGGTCCGAGGTCATCGGTCGCGTCTTTTGCCTGTATGTGAGAGAGAGAGAGAAAGAGAGAGAGAGAGAGAGAGTGAGAAAGATGACGACTTCTTTCTTATTGCGATCTACTCTTCTTCGAAGGAATCCGAAGATCGAACAAGAGGGTAATCACCGTTTCACGGTTACCTATGAATTTATATATATGTCTGTGTGTCTCTCTTTGCGTGTATCTGTGTGTCTGTATGTGTACATATATCATTAACTCGTCCGCTTAATTAATTTTCCAATTAAGACTACTGTTCTCGGTTATATATAACTATTTACGTTTCTATCGGAAAAATCAATCTTCTTTAAAGATTAATATATTAGAGGATGGTGACCTGTAGACCGTGAAAATACGTGAAATCAAATTTTATTTATTTATTTTATATATATATATATAAACGATAAGACATTATCATTTCTATTTTTTTCTTTTCTCTCTTTTTCTCTTAATTCTCCTTTTTTTTTTTTCGTTTTTAAACATTTCCCTAAGACCTTTTTCACTCGATAATAAAAGATAAAGTCACATTTATATTTACACATGTAATATATATCTCTCGAAGGAAAAGAAATAATTGAAAATATTATTATTATTATTATTATTATTATTATTATTATTATTATTATTATTATTATTATATATAACTATTGTATCTATTAATTATCAATTATATCATTTTAAAATGTTAGAAATAAATATTAAGATATTCGAAGTGTTTGTGTGTGTGTGTGTATGTGTTTGGTTATATAGATTCGATTGATTTATTAATTACATTCCATTTATCCGATATCTCGTATTAAATTAATCAAATAGATGATATTTTTATAATTCGACGTTGAACGTTTTAATTAATATCATATTAAATATCATTTATAAGTTAATATTTCGTAGATATTAAAAGAAACAGATATGAATTAAATTAATCCTTAACCTTATATATCGTATAAGAAGAAAAAAGAAAAATAGATATTAAATATTAGTAATTTTATTTCAACCATTATCATCGTTAATCATTCTTAACGAATGATCATTCTTAATGAATGATTAACGAGATATAAAATCTCATAAATGATTATTATCATTGTCAGAGTTTATCGTAAAATCCAAATACGTTACATATACATACATACATAGAT
>NC_062205.1:1637828-1645328 GCF_912470025.1 Vespa velutina
TAAAACCACCGTAACTTCTATCCCTCTCCTCCCTCCCTCCCTCCCTCCCCGCCCTCCCGCCCTTCCCCCTTCATGGACCCCTCGCCAACACCCCACCCACGATTCTTTCGCGTTTGTATACTTTGTCCACGAGAGATTAAACGATGACAACGATAAGCATCAACGAGAGAGAGAGAGAGAGAGAGAGAGAGAGAGAGAGAGAGAGAGGAAGAAATAAGTAGAAAGATAAAGAGATAAATAGAGAGGGAGAGAGATATAGATAGAAATAGAGATAGAAAGAAAGAAAGAGAGAGAGAGAGATAAAGATAGAGAAAGAAAGAGAAAGGAAAGATAAAAGAAAAAAAAAAGAAATGTGAGCGGACGGAACGAGTTTCCTTCATTTTTCTTAGCTATTTAATATTACGACGTGATAAAAAAAAAATAATAATATAATGATGATGATGGAGATAATAGATATGAGAGAGAGAGAGCAGAGAGAGAGAGAGAAAAGAGAGAAAGAGAGAGAAAGAGGCGAGAGAGGAGAGAGAGAGAAGGAGAGAGTGACAGAAAAAAAAAGAGAGAAGATAAAAAAAAATGTTAGCGACCGAAAGAATTTCCTTTAGTTTTTTGTTACTTTTTTGTTTTTTAGTATTTAATAATACGACTTGATAAATAAAAGAAAAATGATGATGATGTGATGATTGATGATGATGATGATGATGATGAATCATAATAATAAAATAATAATAATAATAATAATAATAATAATAATAATGATTAATAATACTAATATAATAATATGATGATGATGATGATGATGTGATGATGATGATAATGATGATAAAATGAGAGAGAGAGCGAGAGAGAAAGACATAAAAAAGGCGGTAATGAAAAGGAAAAATGGGGGGAGGGGGGAAAGGGGGGAGGGAATTTTATTAATTATTTATGATAAATCTTATTGTAAATAATTAATTAATTAATATAACAATAATAACAGTAATAATAAAGATAATAATGATAATAATAAAGAGAGAGAGACGAGAGAGAGAAAGAGAGAAACGAATAAAAAAAAAAAATTGAAAAGGATAATAATGAACGTACCAATCTCTTTCATCTTTACTTTTTCTTATCATCGAATATTACGGTATAATGAGTAATAATAATAAGAAAAATAAATACATAAATAAATAAACACACCGATGAACCAAAGCAAAGAAATAAAATATAAAATACAACAAACGGAAATTATTATCACTGATCATTTCTTTTTTTTTATTTTTTGCCTAATCATTATTCTTTTAACTGTTAAAAATTTAACCGTGAACATTTATCAAACGTAATACGGGAACGTTTATGTTATCGTTTTTACGATATTGTTAATGAGGAAAATAAGGCACGTGGGTCTTATTATAAGTGAAAGAAATTTACGTTCCGATCGTAAATCGTAACAACGTAGATGAAAGGATTGATGATATGTGAAAGAAAGAGAAGAGTAAAAAAGAAAATAAAAAAAAAAATAAATAAATAAAAAGGATAATAAAAAAAAAAAAAAAAGTAGAAAGAAAAAAGAGAGAAATTAAAAAAGAGAAATCAAATAAATGGTTAAAATGAATAAACGAATAAATAAATAATAAATAGCTAAATAAATAAATAAATAATAAATGAATTAAATAAATAAATAAATAATAAATATGGGCTCGTATCTTGAGTCTAATATTTTCTTTCCTTTTCTTTTCTCTTTCTTTCCTTTACTTTCTTTTCTTTTTTCTTTTTTTTTTTTTTTTTTTTTTTTTTTTTTCTTTTCATTTTGCACACGATAAATAACTCCAGCATTATATCGTATCCATATGTATGATATGTACCTGCGATAGTTGATATTATATATAAGTATGATCATGTAATGACGTTAATTACACGGTACGAAATAAATAGGCTATATATTATATAAGCGGTATAACGAACGAGTCATCATTACGTTTACATAGCATCCACATACATATATACATACATATAAGTATATATATATGTATATATATATATATATAGATATATAATATTATTTTCGATCGATGATTACCTCATTAAAAGATAACGAACGTTCTTTACAGATACTACTCGATATGTGGGAGGGGAGGGGGGGACGGGGAAAGAAAAAAAAAAAAAAAAAAAAGAACGAAAAAGAAGAAGAAGAAGAAGAAGATAAAGAAAATGAAAAGAAAATTGTGAAATAATGTTCGCACTACGTCAAATCTTATTTTAAATATTTTCGTTTCGTTCAATATCATCGATAATGAATTCCATTGGATAATAATATATATACTAATTTGATATTTATAATAATTTAATAATTTTAATTTAATAATTATAAATATTAATTTTTGTTTAATATTATAAATATTAATAATTGTAAATATTATTTATTAACCATAATAATTAATATTTAGAATAATTTGATATTTTATCCGTTTATAAGTTCTCGTAATTTCTTTTCTTTTTTTTTTTTTTTCCTACTTATAATTTTTTTACACTTACAATATTAAATGAGCACAACATGTATGCATGTATGTGTAAAATAAAATGAGAAAATAATATATGTATAATAATAGTTTTACATATATATATATATATATATAATATATATATAAAATAATCAATGATCGGATCGATAACGATACCATTAATAGATCGATATCCAATCGATTAGATACGAAAATATTTGATTTCAATCATAAATGGATAATGCATATTGAAATTTTAAATATTATTTCTCGATAGTGATATTCATCCAATCGATATCTCCTAAGTATGAATTAGCACGAACATTATAGTCGAACGGACAAAAGTCTAAAAGTCTGATTAAAAATAAAAAAAAAAAAAAAAAAAAAAAAAGGAAAAAGGAGAAAAAAAAAAGAAAGAGGAACTTTTTCCTTCTCTTTTTTATTTATTTACTGTTTTTTTTCTGGTTATTTTTTGTTTTTTCCTTTTTTAATCAATCAATCGCAAATTTTTGTGATTTACTTAATCTCTCTACAAATAACAATGAAACTATTGAACCTGTTTGTGATGTAAAATATAGGGAGAAAAAAAAAAGAATAAATAATAATAATAAATAAAGGAAAAACAGGGAAAGAGAAGGACGAAAAAAAAATAAGAAAGAGAAAGAGAGAGAGAGAGAGAGACAGAAAAATTTTCTTAGAAATTATCAAACGGAATATCGATACTTTCATAGAAATTATCGAACGGTATATCGATACTTTCACAAAAAATTATCGAACGGTATGTCGATACTTTCATAGAAACCATCGAACGGTATATCGATACTTTCATAAAAGTATTTAAAACGGAATCAATCGATTACAACTTACGACTTGGATTATAATAATTTATACTTATGTCATAAATTTTGTTCTTACAAGTATCGAGAACGTGTATTTTTTTTATAAAAGTAACGAAAGGTTGTTTTAATTGACTTTAACATTTTCGATAGCTATGATTTAAATTATAGTATTCTCTACTACGTCGTAATTCGTTCTTAGAACTCTCATCGAACGTGTATCATAATAATTTCGTAAAAATATCGAACGATAATTCGATATCCATGATTTAGATTGCAATATTCTGTCATAATTCATTCGTAACGATTATCGAATGAAAATATATCGATTATATTTACAAAGAAATAATCCAATAAATATTTAACAATATTTTTAATATCGACGATCTTTTAGTTAATCATTACGATTACTTTCATTTTGTAATATGAAACAAATTATAATAATAAATAATAAATCTTATTATAATTATAATTATCGTACGATAATATGAATAATTTTAATTGAATCATAAAAATTCTATTATTAATTTAATTATCAATATAGATAATTAATTTAAATAATATTTAGATAATATCTTTATAGATAATTAGATTATGAATAAATTATAATATGATAAAAAATATAATATTAAACAAATTCTTTATTATAATTATAATTATCGTATGATAATATGATTAATCTTAATTGAATCATAAAATTCTATTATTAATTTAATTATCAATATAGATAATTAATTTAAATAATAGATAAAATTATCTCTGTATACAATATCTTATAATATTGAAAGAAATTATATTATTAAAATAATATTCTCCATTATAATTATAATATAATTATCGTATTATGAAAGTCGTTACGATGATATAATAATACTAAATGAAAGTATTAAATTGTATTATAATTTAATTACCAATACAAATAATCAATATAAATAATAGATAATTATTGTTATACGCTATTATAATATGAAATAAATTCTCATATGTAATTATAATTATCGTTATATATCGATAATATAATTAATCCTTAATTAAATTATTAAATTTTATTAATAATTTAATTATCAATATAGATAATTAATTTATATAACAACTATCCTCATATTAATATAATTATAATTTTATAATTTTATAATTTTTGTTATAGGATTTTGTTATATGATTTTTTTTTTTTTTCTTTTTAACGTTCCGATAAAGAATCAAGATAAGTCGACATTGAAATCTTCGAGATAAAATTTAAACCGAGTTTTCTCTTAAGATTATTTTTATCTTTATCCCTCGTTCACCTTCTCTCTTTTCCGTATCTTACCTATCCCTCGATTAGCTATCTCTCTTTTAACAGATAGGTAGACAGATAGATATGGTAGGTAGTTGAATAGCTAATCTGTTGAACGAAAATACTGACTTAACAGGCTTAACTATAGTTAGAAAAATAATCTTTTGATAATCGTAAAATCGATAAAATTTTTCGTTTTGTCGTTTTCCATGTATTTTCTTCTTTTTTTCTTTCTTTTTTTTTTTTTTTCTAAATATAGGACGACGAGAATATGAACGATACGTAAGGAACGTAAGTATATACGTATATACGAGTCGGTCAACACCAATAGAGGCAGCGAGGAAGATACGAACGAGCATGTTGGTTTCGTGATCGTGAGTTGTGGAGTCGGGCAGGAAGAGGTGTGCGTCGAACGTGTCGTAGATAAACTTCCTGCAATTGACGAATCGAAATGAGGCATTCGTATGACTGAATGCGTATTCCTAGCGCTCCATCGGTAACGTCGTATCATTCCGTTCCTTTTCGTATCTCTTCGTGAACGATTTCTTTATTTAAAAGAACGGTAAAGGAAATATGATATAAGGGCAAAAAACAAAAGAAAATGGAGAATCGAGGGTTGTGGTGGGGGGGGGGGGGGAAGGAAAAAAAACAACAACAACAATGACAATATTAACAAAGACGACGACGACGTTGACGACGATAAAGAACGTGAAAGAGAAATGAAAAAAAAAAAAAAAAAAAAAAAAAGAAAAAAGTACAGATAAATGCGAAAGATAATAAAAATAAATAACTTTTAGAAGGTTATAAAAGACAATATGTCCGATAATCGTCCGTGTCACGTGATCAAGATGGCGTAGGTTTATAGATTTTATAAGCTTTCTGTATCTGCTGTTCGTACGTTGGCAAATGGTAAACGTAAAAATCTCTTCTCTTTTTCATTCTTCAACACATCGAGTTTCTTCTTCTTCTTCTTCTTCTTCTTCTTTCTTCTTTTTTTTTCCTCTTCTTCCTTTCTTCCTTCCTTTCTTTCTCTTTCTCTTTTTCTTTCTTTTTTTCCTTCCGTTTCCCAGCGTCAGGACCACCTCCTCCTATTCCTACCAAGGTCGATCGATTCCCACTATTATTTTCTTAACCGAAGCTTCTTCTTCCTTACGGTCTCGACCTTACCAGCGTCATTAGTATGTCTTTCGAAAGCTCAACGTGCTGCTCCCCGTTGGCTGCCGTCGCATAAGCGAGGATGGAATAATTTATTAGCCGGCGTTCGTTTCGGCAATCGAAAACAAAGATGGCCGCTTGTATCCGTTCGAAGGCGAGAACGTATCGCGCATAATCAATAGAAGCGATTGAACGCGAGAACGACTCCTTCGCGAGCACCATCCATCCTCGTGTACCTCGTTCCTTCCCCTACCTTCCCCCTCCTTCTTCTTCCCTCCCGTTACCCTCCACCCTCCAACCACTACCCCTTCTCTCTTACAAAGTTCACGGATTTACGAATAACGCGTAAGTCTACGAAGTCTTCAAAATTTATTAAATCACTGTAAAACATGGAATTAACCTCAGCCATCCCCCAACCCTTCCTCTGCTATCACATCACCCTCCACTCCTTCTATCTTCTATTGCTCTTCCACCACTCCCTCTCCCTACGCTTTAACTCCAATCGCTCTCTTATATGACGTCGAACATACGATTTGATTATATGAAATAAATAATGCGAAAGCAAATGAATTATCATGACTACGAAATAAAACATTGTTTCGAAACGATATTGAAAGTTATAAAATTGTTTTTCAGAAAATTATCGATAATGATTTATTGATACATTTATTTGTCAGTTATTAAAATGTTTATTCTTTTCATTTTATATTTGTCCTTATTTACGTTTATTTTAATTTTTCGAGAATCACAATTACGTTTAATTTTTTTGTCATTTTTTTGTTTTGGCTTTGCCTTGCTTTTTTGTTCCCTTTTTTTTTTTTTATTTTTAATCGAGCATTTAATAAGTCAAACGTTCATTATATATATGTATATGTGTGTGTGTGTGTGTATTTTTTCTTTTTCTTTTTCATGGTTTCATGAAATTATTATCAACTTCAATCATTCTTCTTCGATATATGTAATTTGAGAATAGAATCTTTGCTCGTTATTTATTTAACAAATAAAATAAATATATGGAGATTAAAGTGATAATCCAAAATTTGGATATCTTTTCTTCTCTTCGAATAAATTTTTTTGAAAAATCAATGCGGAAATTGTTTCGCTAAATTAAAAATTGCGTATTATCGATAAACTCTGACATACTTTTATTATTCCATTTTTATTACTCAAATATCTTTTTTTTCTTTTTTTTTTTTTTTTTTTTTTTTTTTCGAACATTAATACATTAAATGTTGATTATATTTTATGAATACGTGAAAATTTTTGTCAAGTACAGTCCATCTTTACGATATAATTTACAATTTTTTAAATTAACAATTATTCATTTTAATCATTACAAAGAAAAGTATATTAATTAATATACTTCTAATGTAATAAAATTAATTTTAAATAATAATAAAATATTATTCATTTTAATTAATACATTTAAATAATTTAACACTAATTATTATTAGTAAGAATTACATTAATTATTATTCTAATTATTAATTAAAAAATTTATAGGATAAAGAGAGAAGAGAGAGAGAGAGAGAGAGAGGAGAAAGAGAGAAAGAAAAAAAATAAATAAGAAAAGAAAAAAAACTTTTATTACTATCTTTTTATCTATTTCATTTTATTTATTTATTCATTTCATATATATATATATATATATATATATATATATATATATATATATTGAACGTAAAAAAAAACGAGTTGTCGACTTTGGTCACTTTATCGAATACATAGACCCAACCCCACATATACAAACACCCAC
>NC_062205.1:1650328-1672828 GCF_912470025.1 Vespa velutina
AAGGGAAATAAAATAGAACAAGAAAAGGAGAAAAAAAATGAAATGGGGAAAAAAAAAAAACAGAATAAAACGAAATGACGATTACTACGATCAATATCAAGATGTCGTCTGAGAAAAGAGAAAATTTTTTTCGAATAAAAAGCGATTCTATTTTGTCCTTTTTTTTTTTTTTTTTTTTTTTTTGTTTACAAAAAGACAAATCTAATCCTTTCGCAAGAATCTTTACGAACTTGAAAGTAACGAGAAAAATCGTACGATTGCGCGTAACATTTCTTTCTTTTCTTTTCTTATTTATTATTTTTTTTTTTTCTTTTCTTTTCCTTTTTTTTCTTTTTTCTTTTTCTATCGCAGGACACACCCTGTATATAGCAAATTCGATCAAATGAATAATCATTCATAAAGATTCGCTTACGTTCGACGTCGTCAAATGAATCAAACGAAGAATCAAAAAAACAAACAAACAAAAAAAAAAAAAGCAGAAAAAAAAAATATATATATATATATATATATATATATACGCAAACAGCATTTATTAATTAAAAGATATTTTCTCAAAGATCCTCTTTAAAACCTTTCGAATCTTTTAACGAGATTCCTCTTCCCTTTTTTTTTTTTTTCTCTTTTGCTTCTTCCTCTTTCAATATCGTCGAAGAAAGTGATGACAATCCATTCGCGAAATGTTAATTAAATTCTATAATTACAATTTACGAATAATAATTATTCATTAACAGTGTCGATCATAACAATACCGTACTAATCAAGACAAAATAGGAATAATATTTAAAAAGAAAAAAAGATAAAAAAAAAAAAAGAAAAGAAGAAGAAATAAAAAAAAAAAAGAAAAAAAGAAGGATAAAAGAATAAGTAGAAAGGAAAAAGAAAAAGAAAATATAAGGAACGTTCATCATCGTTTTTTCGTCTCGCCTCAAAGACGAGACGTTACCCTCGTTGATTGAACTTAAATCGTGACAGATAAAAGACGATAATTGAAAATAAAAGAAAGTGCTCGATAATTAACTTTTCGAACGAAAAGAAAATGAAAGAGGAAAAAGAAGAAAGCAAAAAAAAAAAAAAAAATGAAAAAAAAAGACGAAAAATATTATACATACAACATACATTATATATACATAAATACATACATACACATACACATATATATATATATATAAAAATTCTATATATGTATATAAAAAGAAATGACATTTTAAAGGATATATTTTAAGCGTAAACGATATATACGAACAGAAACAGATAAGACATAGATAAGCGAACAGATACGCAACGTAATCCAATCATTGTACCTTCTCATGATTTGTAATTCATCAAAAGGAGAAGTTGGATGGGTGGTGAGGGGGGGGGGCGGGAGAGGGAGGAGGAGGGGGGGCATATAAAGCGTGCGTGATTGGTCGTCTCTAAGTTCTACGCGCATACGAACGTTCGTTCCATTATTATTGTCGTTGGAAGGAAGAAGCATCGTGGATCGTACCGGAAACCACGCGCGAAGATGTGACTTCTTCGAGAGCGAGCGATCTTCCGTGCGAGGGTGGGACACGTCGATCGATCGTTAAGACTGGCAAGTGGCCGACAATGTGCCGATGTGGCGCACGAGAGAAACAGAAACAGTGACAGAGACAGAAACAGAGACAGAGAGAGAGAGAGAGAGAGAGAGAAAATAAGAAAAAAGATCTCAAATTTTCCCACAAAATAGTAGAGCAAAGATGAGTCTAAAGGATCGAAGCAAAGGAAGGACACAGAGAGAGAGAGAGAGAGAGAGAGAGAGAAAATAAAAAAAAAAAAAATTTAGGAACAGCCGGCCGGAAAAATGTTTCTTTTGCGCTTATGCGATCGGTAAATGTGCATAGATTCTGTGTGCGTGTGTGTGTGTATGTGTATTAGTGAGTTCCTCTTTCCAACGAGGAAAGAGGAACTCAAATGACGAAAGAGAGAGAGAGAGAGAGAGAGGGGAGGAAATGACGGAGGGGGAGTTGAGATGAAGGAAGAAGAAGAGTGCATCTGAAAAAGAAATTTCCAAAAAACGACCTTGCCATCTGGGTCACTCTAATTTCCTGCAAGGACTATTGCATCTTGCTCTGTACCCTCGAAACTTCTTCTTCTTTTTCTTCTTTTACTATCATTTTTTGCTTCTTTTTTTTTACGTCTTTTTCCTTCTATTTTTTTTCTTTTTTTGTTCTTCTTTTTTTCTTTTTTTTTTTTTTTTTTTTTTTTTTTTCGCCTTTTTCTATATACGTTTTTTATACACGCTTTTCAGTTTTTCATTCTTTTCCTTTATTTTTTCGTTCGTTCCCGTTTTTCTTTTTTCTTCTTTTTTTTTTTTTTTTTTATTTTCGTTTTGCTAATCAAAACAAAGAATATTTTTAACAGCTATCAAATAAAACGTTACGATATAAAATTAACGTTTTTAACGTTGATAATTTTTCAATTTCAAATGTCAAAACTATTCGAGAACCATTGAAATATTTTTATTAATTGAAAGGAATATTTACGACGTAAAATATTTGATAGAAAATAAATGATTATTTCATGTAAATATTTTAAACATTGTTTATGACAATATATTGATACGTGATATAAATAATTTGTAATAATTATTAAGTATAGATTGGAATTTATTGGAAGAATTAATTAAAAAATATATCAATGAAAAAAATTATTATTATTATTATTATTATTATATTCGCAAAAAAAATATTAATTGAATTATTGACAATATTCGATTTTATAATACGTATATATAAATACGAGCTTTATATATAAAATATATAATATATATATATATATATATATATATATATTTTACTATAATGTATATATATATTATATATTCATATATATATATATATATATTTATTATATATTATATAATTTATTTATTACACATATGAGAGCCATTTACAAGTCAAATCGATTAACGACACTTTCTAAACTTTTTTTCTTTTTTTCTTTTTTTCTTTTTTTTAATTTCACGTGTCAAAATCACTTCCACCAAATTCCTCACAAATTGTACATTCCTAATAAATTCCCTTAACTTCCTTTATTAAAATGAATATCATTAAAAAGGACGACAAAATTCTTTTTCTCTATGCCATCGAAATGGAAAATAATTTATTTCATAATTCAATCCAATTAACAAATTCAATCTGATTAAATCTGTTGCAATGATGACGATTCAAATGTAACTTTATTAGAATTTATATATTTTCAAAGGGGGTAAATACAAAAAAAAAAAAAGAAAAAAAGAAAGAAAGAAGAAAAAAAAAAGAACAAGAAAATGACGAAGAACAAAAAACAAAAACCCAAATACAATATATATCAATCATCAGATTTCTTCAATATAATCCCCCGCTCCACCCCCTCACCCCTTTATTTTCTTTTGCTTTTAATCGTAATTAATAAATTATTTTCTCCATGAAACGCATACATGGCCGATACATTCTATAAAACAATATTGGCTAATAACGTTAAACCCTAATATAAATAAGTTAAAAGCTTTATGTATCATTTCTCGAGAGATCGGTGAAATGGAGTAGCTCGGAATTGGTTGACAGACGACGACGACAGTGACGTATATAAGCGACGTAACCAAATGTTCCTCGTCGGATTCCTGTCGTCGCATTCTCGCCCCGTCACCCCTTACCCTCTCAGCCCTCAGCCATCATCCCAGCCCCCTACCCCTCTTACCCATTTCTCAAATCCCATATCCCATAGTCCATAACCCCAATGTAACCAAAAGTGAATCTGGATATGAGTATAGGGTAGATATCTCGGTTGTTGAGACACGGTTTGGATTTCAGTATTTTTTTTCTATCTGTCTCTCTCCCTCTCTCTCTCCCCATTCCCTCTCTCTCTTTCTCTCTCTCTCTCTCTCTCTCTCTCTGTCTCTGTCTCTCTCTGTCTCTCTCTTTTTTTTTCTTTCTTTCTTTCTTCTTCTTCTCCTCCTTAAAACCTCGTCTCTAACGTAACATTAAGATGGAATAAATATATATATATATATATGTGTGTGTGTGTGTGTGTTTATACATATAAAAAAAAAAAAAAGAAAAGAAAAAGAAAAAAAGGAAAGAAAATAAAAATGTACGACGGCCAAAGAGAAGTAGAAGTAGTTTGCCCGTTAATTATAATCTCGTCGTTACGCTTCGCAATTTTTGCGATGGGGGAGTGCACCTGTCCGAAGAAAGAAAGAGAGAGAGAAAGAGAAAGAGAACACACCACTGTGATCTTGCGCGTGCTTACGATTACGTTTCATTTTATAATTACCCTTACAATTACGTTCACCTTCGTGTAATTACGCACACGTGCGATCGCGTGACGGCAACTTTAACGGCTATCCGTCCCGCTCGTAGTTGTTGTTGAACGTTGGTGAGGAATAAGAACTGTGCACTTAATGTGTACACCGTCAAACGACAAAATTATCATTAGAGACCATTTCTATCCGTTATAATATTGTATTAGGAAAAAAAAAAAATAATGAAAATAAATAAATAAATAAATATGTAAATAAATAAAAAATGAAAAATAAAAAATTAAACATATATATATATATATATATATGTATATTTGAAGTGTGTGTGTGTATGTGTGTGTGTATGTCTATGTTCAAAAAAACATAAGATCAAATTTATACTACGTATTACTGAGGTATAAATGAATGGAAAAAGTTCATATATAAAGTTACGTCTTTAAAAAATTGCTTTATTGTTCTTTTCTTTTCTTATTTGTTTTTTGTCAATTAAAAAATGCTTTATTTTTTTTATGTTTTATATTTTTCGTTTCACATTATGACAAAAAAAAAAGCAAAAACAAAAAGAAGAGGAGAAAAATATTAAAACTTTTGAAATTTTCTTTATCGCAAATTATTTTCTCCATTCTCCCATTTTTGTCATAGCACCATAGTACGTTTTGAAAGTACCACAAATCATATTATATATATAATGCATATATATATATATATATATATATACGTAAGTATAACTTATAAAAATAACTCAAAGTGCTAAACACAATCATAATGGCGCCAACAAATGTCCCTTACCCGTTGTGTAATGTACGTATGTATTTATGTATGTACGTACGTACTTATGCATTTATGTATGTATGTATGTATATAGCTCGAAAGATCAAAGTTCAAAAAAAAAAAAAAAAGATTCCAGAGCTCTTTTAACTTAACTCTCGATACCTGGAATCGCTGTTTAGTCTGTTACGACTCGTCTCCATCACTGGCAATGGTACTCTTCAAAGGCATACATAAATATATGTGTTTCATATATATATATATATATATATATATATATATATATGTATTGTGTGTATATAAAACATATCTATAATATTATAAATGTATAATAAAATATATTAAATAAATTAAAAAACATACACACGTTGAAATATAAATATATAAATAAATAATGATATAAATATATGTTACAAAATATTATTATATTTTTATATAATTAATATACATACACTTATTTATATATATATATATATATATATATATATATATATATATATATGTGCATGCACACGCATATATATATATATATATATATATATATATATATGCGTTTCAATTCGAAAGAGTTAATAATAAACGCAAGCACGTACATACATACGTAAGGCACCGGAAGAAACGCAGAGTGGCCTATACGTACTACGAGCTTCGGTCTTCCTGCCTACGAAAAAAAAAAAAGGAAAAAAAAAGAAAAGAAAAAAAAAAAGAAATCTTTACGAATTTTGATCGACGAATTAACCCGCTCTAACCGAAGTGGAAAAACATAATTCATATATATATATATATATATATATATATATATATATATATATATATATATATATATATATATATATACGTACGTACACTTATGCAGCTACGTCGTCGACGTAAGGAAAAAAAAATTCAGAAAAAAGATGGAAAGAAATGGAAGAAAGATAAAATATGGAGAAATACGTAAAAATAAATTTACGTAAGAAAAATCAATAACATTTATCATACGAATTTAGGAAAGGCGATTACTCATAGTTAGAATTTACTCGGCTTGAAAACAATGTTCTAAATTTATACGATTGGGCACGATTTCCTCCTGACGATTGTGCTCCCGAAAGTAAACTCCTCTCTCGTTCGTTTCCTTTTCTCTCTCTCTCTCTCTCTCTCTCTTTCTCTTTCTTTTTCTTTCTCTCTCACACTCATTCTCTTTCTCTCTCTCTCTCTCTCTCTTTCTTTCTCTTTCTCTTTCTTTCTCTCTCACACTCATTCTCTTTCTCTCTCTCTCTCTCTCTCTCTTTCTCTTTCTTTCTCTCTCACACTCATTCTCTTTCTCTCCCTCTCTTTCTCTCTCTTTCTCTCTCATACTCATTCTCTTTCTTTCTCCCTCTTTCTCTCTCTCACACACTCATTCTCTTTCTCTCTCACATTCATTCTCTTTCTCTCTTACTCTCTCTCTCTCTCTCTCTCTCTCTCTCTCTCTCTCTCTCTCTCTCTCTTTCTCCCTCGTTTTACAATAACGTAAACATCGAAAAATCGAGGCACCCCCTTCGAAAGAAAGAAAATCCCTTGAGAAAACTGTGAAGAAAATAAAAAAAAAAAAAAAAAAAGAAAAAAACCAAAAAAGAAAAAAAAAAGAAAAAGAAGGGGAAAAAATAGAGACACAGAGCAGTAGTGAATAAAGATGAAAAAAAGGGAAAAGTATTCTCGAGCGTGAGACAATTAATGGTATTCTTTCGATGACAGAGTCATACGTAGTATGTATATATATATATATATATATATGTATATATGTATGTATGTATGTATATATGTATATGTTGGTAGTACTAAAAGAAGAAACATATTCTTCCTCTTACAAATTCAAGGACCTTTTTCTGGTTCGCTTTTCTAAGACGAACAAATATTTTCGTTTGGGCAATAAGTTAGCTCTTCTGTTTATTCAATTCAATAGTTTTTATTCATCTATAATATGTATTCTGTAAAACAAATAATTAATACACACACACACACACACACACACATATATATATATATATATAAAATATATGTATAATTAATTTGTATAAATAAATTTCATGGATAGACAGATCGTTAAAAAAAATTCTCATAGGCTAACTTCTAATTTTAAAACTATTATTGTTGGTTCAAAAAAAAAAAAAAGATAATAATAATAATAATAAAATTAGTTAAACGCAAAGTTAATGAAGAAAAAAAAAAGAAAAAAGAAGAAATGAAAAAATTAAAAATCGACAATTACGATTACATTGAAATGACTTTTTTCGTGCTAATTAAAAAATCATCACGTTATTTATTTCCTTTTCCGATAATATCTGCATAACTTTCGTTTATCGTAAATCGTAAATATTATTATTACCACGGAATTATTCGTTGCAAGTGAACTTTTTACTTTTCCCTTTTTCATATTTTTTTTTTTTTTTTTTTTTTTTTTTTTACTTTTTTTCTTATTCTTTTTAATCGATAAGACTTCAATCGTACTCAACGAGGAAGGAATGAAAAAACAAACAAAAAAAAAAAAAAGAAAGAAAAAGAATTAAAAGAACAACACAAAAATAGAAAATAATAAAAATGAAAATAACCGACCAGCACGATCTTTGGTGTTGGTGGTGGTGGTGGTGGTGGGGGGGGGGGGGGGGTCTCTCGGTAGAGTTGTTAAAAATCTGGCAAACGCTACCCAGATCCAATTTCATTGAAGCCCGTTTTGAGAAAATTTTCTTGAAACAATAAACAAAGAATTGTAACGGGTGTCAACGAGAATTATTTCATTTTTACGATGTAAAAACTTACATACACATAGACATAGACATATATTACATACAAATTCATATATACAAACATATATACATAAATAAATATACATAGACACATAAGTCCATATAATATAATATACAACGATACATACATTCATATATTATATAAACCCATATATACATATATACATGCATACATACATACATATATCCATACATACATTCGTAGATATCACACATTCACTCATATAACGTGAACATATGTATATATATTATGTTATATATTAGAACATATGCATATATATATATATATATATATATATATATCAATGGAGGTACCATATATATTAGTATATAGATACATATATATTAGTATATATTATTATAGCATATATATATATTATGGGGACCGGAAAGTAATGTCGTTTCTGCGCATGTCGATATTTGATTGTGATTAAAAATAAAAATTTGTTAAAAATTTTTTCGTTTGAATTTAATTTAAGAAAGCGACATTACTTTCCGGTCCCCCTAATATATATATATATATATATATATATATATATATATATATGTATGTATATATCAGTGGAGATACCACGTAAGATGTAATAATTTTATCAGTTGAGTGCTATTTCAGAAAAAGTTTCTTCGTTAACCTTCCCATTTCTAAAGACATCGTTCTCTCGAAGAAAGATGGAAAGAAGGAACGAAAGAAGGAAGGAAGGAAGGTAGGAAGGAAGCAACGAAGATCTTTCGAGGAAGAACGGAAGTCGTGGGAGCGATAAAATTCTAATATTAATATCATCAGCGAATGCCGCGAACTCCGTGTATTTACATGGAAATCAAGTCATAGTTCAAGTGGCAAACTAATGTATATGTGAATAAGTAAATAACGTTAAGTCCAATGATAATAAACCATGAATTAATTTATTCATTTTTAACTTGGCGTTGGATAGAGGAATAATAAATAACTAATAATAATAATATATACATATATATATATATATGAGAACGTGCAATTAGTTACGATAATGGTTATTGTAATTACTAATATTTTCTTATTTACTTACTTACTTGCCTGCTTACTTGTTAATATAATCAATTTCAAAGTTAAAATTGATAATTTCTGACGTTGTTGATTATATATAATCAAATATCAAATTAACTCGATAGACTTTAATAACAGTCGAATGTTCAATTAAAAGAAAAGAAGAAAAACGAAGGAGAAAAAAGAATGAAAGAAAGAGAAAGAGAGAGAGAGAGAGAGTGAGAGAGAGAGAGAAAGAAGAAAAAGAAAACTAGAGAAAAAAAAATTGGAATGGGATTACCAACGTCATATAATTAAATAATTAATTACCACTTTAAGATCTACAGGAATGAAAATATCAGAAAAATATTTCAAAACATTTATATATATATATATATATTTATTTATTTATTTATTTATTTATTTATTTATTTTTTATAACATTTTAAATGTAATCAATGAAATGAAAACAAACTAAAGGAAATATTTTTTAGGATATTTGCAAGGTGCTTTGTAGATAAATAAATGTAATCAGATATGATTTATTCGCAGTTAGGGGTAAATAATATTAAAAATAACCACCTTTACATTAAACGTCTATTTAATTTGAATGTAAAAAAAAATGAAATAAAAGAAAGAGATATAAATATACACAGAGAGAGAGAGAGAGAGAGAGAGAGAGAGAGAGAGAGAGAGAGAGAGAGAGAGAGAGAGAGAGACTGAGAGAAAAAGAGCGAGAAAAAGAAATGGAGAAAGAGAGATAGTAAAGGAAGAATATTAGGAACGGTACGTAAAGCGGGTAATTACGAGTTAAACACGCTTGCTTGAAGCCTCTTCGCTATTTTCCATACCAAGTATACGTTAGAATCGTACTTAAGGAAAAAGAAATAAAAAGAGGAGAAAAAGAGAGAGGGAGAGAGAGAGAGAGAGAGAGAGAGAGAGAGAAAGAAGAAAAATTAGAGAGAAGGAGCAAGAGAGAGAGAGAGAGAGAGAGAGAGAGAGAGAGAGAGAGGGAGAACTCTTAGGGTACGTTTTTATACCTTTAAAGAATCACGCAAGGGGCGTAGCGTTAACGCAGGGTGAGCTCATTAGTGTAAAGAAAAATAAGAGGAGAGGAGAAGGGAAGAGAAAAGAAAAAAGAGAAGAGAGAAGAAGAGAGGAGTGGAGAGGAGAGGAAGAGGAAGAGGAGGTAGAGAAGAGGATTGAGAGAAACGGGCAGAAGGGCTCGGTAAAAATTGTTTAACCGTTGAAAGATGCAAATCCGTTCACACGTAGATCGTGTTTTTACAGGGACACCATGTTTTAGGGACACCAATGAGATGATATATATATATGTATGTATGTATGTATGTATGTATGTATATATACATATACTATATAGTATAGAGGAATGTTTGGAAAAGGACAACTTTAAGTTGTTGCTGCTTTACTCGTTTTGTACATGTTATTTCTCTCCTCTATCATATATATATATATATATATATATATATATATATATATATATATATATTTATTTATTCATGTTTATATGAATTTATATATATATATATATGGTCATGTATGTATATAGACATGTACACATGAATATATATACATATATATATATGTACATGTATAGTATGTATGTGTATGTATGTAAAAGAGGGACACGTCGGTTTACGACGCGCGAACGGTAACTATTTATATCTACGACTAATTCCTTAGCATTGCCTTCAAAAACCGTCGACGAACGTCGACTTCGATGGCCGAATGTTTGGTTCACGATCGATAACTCTTGATGGACCTTCTTTTAAAAGGATAAAATTAACATAGATGGAGAGCGAAAAAAGAAAAGAAGAAAGAAAAACTGAAAAGAAAAATACGAAGAAGAAAAAAGAAAAAGGAAAACAAGGATCGCCTTGTACGATAAAGAGTATTCCACGTTTGAAGGATAATAAAAGATTAACGAAAGAGAAGGAGAGAAAAAAAAAACGAAAGAAAAAAAAAAAAGAAACGACAAAAAAAGAACAAAAACAATGAAATCTATCCGTAAAAATATCCAATGAAAATAAACGCGATATGTTCTTATATACAAATCACAAAAAAATTTTAATACGAACTTTTTTTTAATCCTACGTAAAGAATTGATCTATAGATCGAAATAATTCAAGTTATCCGTCCTAAGAATACGGAAATAGAAATTTTAATGAAACCTCTGTCTCTCTCGAAGGAAGAATAAAGAGTGACGGGATGGAAAGGATAAGTGGATATTTAGAGAGGTAAGAATTGAAATTTATAGGAAGAGTAGAAGAAAGAAGAAAGAAGAAAGAAGAAAGAAAAATAAAAAAAAAAAAAAAGAATATATATATATATATATATATATAGAAAAAGAAAAAGAAACATTAAGAAGTATTAAAATCAAATTGCTCGTACGCCCTCCTCGAAAATTGACCATACCTTGGACCACATATACATACATACATACATACATATGTGCATAACTATGTACATACACATGTGAATACATACGCTCGACTTTCTCGGTTATAAGGTGATTTATGTTTCCCTGGCATATCCGGTTACTCTCCTTCTTCCGGCACGATCTCTCTCTCTCTCTCTCTCTCTCTCTCTCTCTCTCTATCTATCTCTATCACTATATCTATCTATCTATCTATCTATCTATCTATCTATTCGTCTATCAATCTTATCTCTCTCTCTCTCATTCTCTCTCACACGCGAGAATTCGCGATAACCGGAAATGATCTCTCGATATAAAGACATTATTGATATATTAAGAGAGAGAGAGAGAGAGAGAGAGAGAGAGGGAGATGGAGAGAAAGAAAGAAAGAGAAAGAAAAAGAAGAAAAGGAGAAGGTGCTCGTTGCGGAGGACACATGTCTCAAGCATGTTTAAAACACATGAGAAAAAGGGACAGAGAGAGAGAGAGAGAGAGAGAGAGAGAGACCTTCTCAAAAAAGAGAGAAGAGACGAGAGACGAAAGGGAATAGAAGGGAGAAGGGTGGGGGTTCTGCATAGGGCAGAAGGCCCGATAGTAGATGGGAAGAAAAATGATGAAACGACCTTTATAGGGGAGGGAATGAAGAAGATCTTTACCTGCCAAAACGCTTAGGTTAAAAGTGGACAGACACATCCTTATAATATCTGGACGACCCCTGTACGTTGGTACGCCTACTCTCTACTCCTCGTCCTCCTCAATCTCCCCACCATGAGTTTTTTTCTGTTCCTTTTTTTTTTTTTTTTTTTTTTTTTTTTTTTTTGGATAAATTATATTATCGATAATAGTATCCAATTCCTTTCGTGTTAAACTTTCATGAGTTTTTACGATAAAGGATCGTAATGCATACGTTAAAAACTATTCGTTTCCATTAAAAACTTCACCTTGTCACGCATACGCTCGAATGTGCATATATATATATATATGATATATATATATATATATATGTATATAACAGATATATTTTAACCCGATGGCCAAAGTAATATGAGCGAAAATATTTTAATGGGATCTACGAGATGCACGATTGAAAAACTAATATTCTATTTCTTCTCTGTCTTATCTACGCCAGTTTTATTATTATTATTATTATTATTATTATTATTATTATTATTATTATTATTATTATTATTATTTCCTTTTTTTTTTCTTTTTTCTTTTTTCTTTTTTCTTTTTTCTTTATTGGAAGAATAAGAAGAAGGAAAGAAATATAAAGGATAAGATAGAGGAGGATTGTATTAAAATAAAATTTGCGAAAGAGGAGAAGATTTTTTTTTGTTAAAGGAAAAAGAAAAAATTATTTAAGGAAAGAGAAAAAAAAAAAAAGAGTAAACAAATAAATAAATAAATGATAAGGAATGAAAAGAAAAAGAAATTCTTCAAAGCGCAACGACCAAAATATGAATTTATTTTTACGTATAAAAAAAGAAATTCACGAAGAATTCGCATTAAAAATATATAAAATTCACGTTAAAAATAAAAGAAAAAAAGAGAGAGAGAGAGAGAGAGAGAGAGAGAGAGAATGAAATACGCGAAAAGAAATCCACGAAATGAAATTCGCGAGAAAAACTATTCCTAAAGAAAAAGTAAATAAAGAAATAAATAAACAAACAAAAAGACAAGAAGTGAAAAGAAAAGAAAAATTTCTCGAAGATGCAAACACCAAAACGAATTTCTTTTTAATTTGTCTTTATAAAGAAATCCAGACGAAACGGGAGAGAGAAAAAAAGAAAACTATACCTAAAGAAGAAAAAAAAAAAAGAAAGAAAAAATAATGAGAGAATAAACGAATAAGTAAACGAATAGCTAAAATAGAAAAAAAAAAAAGAAAGAAAGAAAAGAGTAGAAAAGAATGAGAAAGAAATAGAAAATAAGAGAAAAGTAAAAAGGAAAGAAAAAAAAAAAAAGAAAGAAAAAGAAGAAAGAAGGAAGGAGATATACGAAAAAACAAAAGGCAAAAAAAGGAAAAATAATTTATTTTCACGTATAATAGAAAATCGCGAGATTCCGGAATTTTATTCGCCTCGAAAATGTGAAACAAAATAAAATACAAAACATCAAGATAAAGAGAAATAAAGAGAAATAGAGAGAGAGAGAGAGAGAGAGAGAGAGACGACTCCAAAAAAAAAAAAGAGAGAGAGAGAGAGAAAAAAATACAGAAAAAGAAGCACAAAAAAAGAAAAGAAAAGAAAACGAAAAACCATAACAATCGAAGTATGTCATACAAATAGAAAAACCAAAAAAAAAAAAAAATAAAAAAAAAAACCCCAAAAGAAAAAACCAGACCAATTGATCCTCCCTCGTCGAAGGTCCATTTTCGAAAAAAACAAGTCACCATATAAAGATGGGTGGATGGGTGGGTGGGTGGATGATAGATTAATCGGTAGGAGGGAAGAGGGGAAAGAAGGGGAAGCTCGCGAAGCTCATGGAGAGGGGGGCTACGGTGGTTGGCATTGACGATGACGATGACGACGATGACGACGACGACGATGACGACAATAATGGTCATGGTGGTGATGACGGTGAGGATGATGATGGTAGTAGTGATGGTGATGATGATGATGATGATGATGATGATGATGATAGTGGTGGTGATGGTGATAGTGATGGTGGTGTTGGTGGAGGTGGTGATGGTGGTGGTGGTGGTGGTGGTGGTGGAGGTGGTGGTGGTGGTGGCATTGATGTTAGAATGGCCGGAGGGCAGGGAGAGTAGCAGTGTCTGGTGGAGAGGGGACAGTAGAGGGGCGGAGGGATGGAGGAGCGGTTATTTCGAGAGCGACAGCTCGACGACTACTACGACGACTCTGGCACTTCGCCCCGAGCTTTCCTCGCGCATCCGAGTGGCTCGCGCGCGCTGTTCCACAGCGCCGGTAAACGCGCGTCAGTGTTCAACGAGTAATACAGAGAGAAAGATAGATAGACAGACACAGACAGACATAGACAGACAGACAGACAGATAGACAGCAAGACATTCAGAGAGATAGATAGATAAATATATAGATAAACAGATAAATAGATAAATAGACAGAGAGAAAAATAAATAGACAGACAGATAGATAGATAGATAGATAGATAAGTAGATCGAACGATCGATCGATCGGATGATGATTGATCGAACGAGACCGAGTACGTTCGTACGAGATCGAGTTGAAGTTTAATTGATATTAAGAAGATTAAGAAGAAGAGTGTATTATAATTCGTGCGCGCATCGGACAAGATTGAACAATTCAAAACAAAAAATAATAATAATTATTATTATTATTATTATTATTATTTTTTTTATAATAAGAAGAAGAAAGTAAATAATAGAAGGGGATAATTCATTTTCGCGATCTATCGAACATTGTTTCTTTTCTTTTTTCTTCCTTCTTTTCTCTTTTTTCTTTTCTTCTCTTTACTCCGGAGGAGGGGGGATTCTTGTTTGTTTGTTTGTTCTTGATTTTTCTTACTTTTTCTCTCTCTCTCTCTCTCTCTCTCTCTCTCTCTCTTCCTTTCTCTCTTCCGTACAATTTCATGTGAGACAGTTAAACAATAAAAAATTTATAACGAATGCGAGATAATCGGTAATGTGTAACGCGTTCCGCGTTTATTATGTGAGTGATTATAAAATACATATACATTAAATATATATATATATATATATACATACACATACATATATATATATATCGGAATCGTGCGATCGATCGGAAAACGTTCGACGATTTACACGAGAACAACGACGACGAGAACGACGAAAACGACGACGACCACGACGACGACCACGAAGAACAAGAAGAAAAAGAAAAAGAAAAAGAAAAAAGAAGAAGTAGTAGAGGAGGAGGAGGAGGAGGAGGAGGAGGAGGAGGAAGAAGAAGAAGAAGAAGAAGAAGAAGAAGAAGTAGTAGAAGAAGAAGAAGAAGAAGAAGAAGAGGGATAATGGGAGAAGGAAAGGATTTATAACGACGCTACCGTCGGGGCCTGAAATAACAGGAGAGAAATGCACGTAGAGTGAATCAGCTTCCTTTAAGCGAATTTCCTAATAGATACAAGAAGCAAATAAGAAATAGAAATAGAAATAGAAAGAAACAGAGAAAGTAAGAAACGAAGAAATGAACAGAGAAGGATAGAGGAAAAAAAGGGAGATAAAAAGATAGAAAGATAGGCAAAAAGAGAGAGAGAGAGAGAGAGAGAGAGATAGAGAGAGAGAAAAGAATAATCCGCAGTTACACCCTTACGCTCTTATCCCTAATTCCTTTGGACTTTTAAGTATAAAGGCAGTGTCTTCTCTCTTACTTTTCGAGTGCGACTCCTCGAGAGCTTTGAGAAAAAGCAGAACCGAACGAAAGAGAGACAGAGAGAGAGAGAGAGAGAGAGAGAACGGGCGCTCGCGCGCGCATTTACTCGCGAGCGCGCGCCGCCTTATATTCTTGCAACAGGAGAAGAAGCAGACCATCTCTTCTTACGTGGAAAAAGAAGGTGGTGGAAGAAGTAGAAGAAGAAGTATAAGAAGTAGAAGTAGTAGAAGAAGAAGAAGAAGAAGAGGAAGAGGAGGAGAAAGAGGTGGTGGAGGTGGTGTTGGTGAAGGTGAAGAAGAAAGAGGAAGGAAAAAAAAGAGAAGTAAAAAAAAAGAAGAAAAACAGGAAAACATAGAGAGAGAGAGAGAGAGAGAGAGAGAGAGAGGAAAAAAAAAGGAAGAGGAAAAGATAAAGGGAGGATCGCCACGCCACGGTGAGTACTATCTTACTCTCTTTCCCTCTCTCTCTCTCTCTCTCTCTCTCTCTTTCTTTCTCTTTCTCTTTTTCTCCTTCTTTATCTATCTATCCATCTATTTATCAATCCACCTACCCACCCATCCATCCATCCATCCATCTATATATTTCTTTCCTTTTCTTTTTTAATTTTAACGAAGATCCTTCCAAAAGTGATATGCTCTTGTTTTCCGTTCTTGTTTATTTTTCTTTTTTTTTCCTTTTCTTTTTTTCTTTTTTTTTTTATTATTATTATTCTTTTTTCTTTTTACTTCCTCACCATCTTCTTATATTTCTCTCTCACTCTCACTCTCATTCTCTCTCTCTCTCTCTCTCTCTCTCTCTCTCTCTCTCTCTCTCTCTCTCTGTCTCTCTCTCTCTTTTTCTCCCTTTTGAATAATGATGAGTACGTATAATACATGCATACGTTAAATACATAGATAGATAGATACATATATAAATACGCGTATGTAACTACATATGTAGGTACATACGTATATGTATGTATGTATGTATGTATGTATGTATGTATGTATGTATCAAGAGACGACAAGAACCGTGCCGAGAGGAATAAGCGCGTGGGTCGGCGCGGGAGCGAGACATTAATTGGCTTTCGCGTTGTCCAACGATTAAACCGATTCATACCGCTCCTATCTCTGTTTTAAATAGAAGGAATAAGAGAGAACGAGAGAGAGAGTGAGAGAGAGAGAGAGAGAGAGAGAGAGAGAGAGAGAGAGATGGAAAGGAAAAAAAATCAATTGTTCCTCGAAGGCAACCCGTTCTACGTATAACGTTCCTTTTAAATGTATTCAACGAGGCAAGAGATAATATATTGAGAATCTGCGTGTAGATCGATCGCGTGGATCTATAGATCGTAATCTTAAAGATCGAAATACCGTCTCCTTTTTCATTCCCTATCTCTCTCTCTCTCTCTCTCTCTATATATATATATATATATATATATATATATATATATATATATATATGCATCCTGTAAATTTCATGCTATTAATAATTATACAAATATTTCATTTTATTAACACATTTAATAATATTAATTAAATGTCAAACATTTTCTCAACAATTATAATCATCCTCGATCGTATTTATTCTTATCTTCTGTCATCACTTAAATATTTCTTTCCTCTCTCTCTCTCTCTCTCTCTCTCTCTCTATATATATATATATATATATATATATATATATATATATATATATATATATATGTATATCTTTCTTTTTCTTGTAATAATTCCATTTCTCTCTATCTCTCTCTCTCTCCCTCCTATCGCTCCTCTACCCACATCCCCACCCCACACACTCTTCTCCGATCGGGCCGCCTTAGTTCGGCCCGAACTTGGTATCTTCTCCTTTCGAAATTAGCGTCGATTCCTATCGGTTCGAATGAAACCCTGGGTCCTTTTAAAAGCCGAACGAACGAGCACACGAAAGGAACGCAGAAAAGGGAACGGAGTTTATAATTTATTATCGCGGCTTTACTTAATCTCTTGTCTCCCTTCTCTCTCTCTCTCTCTCTCTCTCTCTCTCTCTCTCTTTCTCGCGCGCGCGCTCACTCTCACTCATTCATCCTCTCTCTTTCTCTCTCTATTCTTTGGTGTTGCTCTCGCGAGAGTAGTCACGAAGGGTCTCCCTCCTACCACCTATCTACTTCTCCCTCCCCCTCCCCTCCCTCTCCTTCGATCCCATTCGACCTCATCTCCCACTCCTCACTCTCTCTCTCTCTCTCTCTCTCTTTCTTTCTCTCTCTCTTCCCCCCCCCCCTCTCTCTCTCTCTCTTAATCCAGATTCGAACATCGTAAGAGCGATCTCAGGAGTTATCGTTTTTCTCGCGTTCCCGAACTACCTAATTTTAGTATAAGTTACGAATATCTCTCATTAACGTTCTTAGCGCGTTCTCTTTCCCCTCCCCTCCCCCCCCCCCTCCACCTTGTTTCTTTTTATATCTTCTTTTTTTTTTTTCCTTTTCTTTTTTTTTCTTCAACGAAGAAAAAATAATTTCGGATCCTATCTCTCTCTCTCTCTCTCTCTCTCTCTCTCTCTCTCTCTCTCTCTCTCTCTCTCTCTCTCTCTGTCCGTTTGCCTGTCCATTTAACATATATAGTTGGACAGTGGCGCGTTGTATGAAAAGTTTTCTTTTCACGCTGTTTCTTCTCCATAAGCTCCTCTTAATCCTCTTGTCGAGATGACGTAGAGGGATGAGGAGACGGATAAATGTATGAGAGAGAGAGAGAGACTAAGAGAGAGACTAAGAGAGAGACTCAGAGAGAGACTAAGAGAGAGAGAGAGAGAGAGAGAGAGTGAGAGAGAAGAGTACTCACGGAGGTAAAGTCGTAAGTAAGCTGGTAAGAAACATGGAACGATTTATTTGACAGATCGCACCGAGGCACAAGCAACGTCGGCGGATAGAGTGGTTTATTTTATAAGGCCAGATTGCCGGGCTCACTTCGCCGGAATAGAATAATGGACGTTTCTCCGACTCCCTTCTCCTCCTCCTCCTCCTCCTCCTCTTCCTCCTCCTTCACCTCCACCTCTACCTCCTCCTTTAAGTCCCCGCCCCGTCGAACACCCTCTATATCGTTTCTTCTTCTGGCCTTCGTCGACTCGGAAGTCAAATGTTGTTAAGAAATCTTTACTCTTTTCTCTTTTTCTCTTACAATCTCTCTCTCTCTCTCTCACTCTCTCTCTCTCTCTCTCTCTCTCTCTCTCTCTCTCTCTCTCTCTCTTTCTCTGTTCTACCTACAAAACTGTTTTCTTCCTCGTGAGGTAAGGTATCATACATACATACATATATACATGCATACATACTTACTTACACAGGTACATATATATATATATATATATATATGTACATACATACATAAATATGTACGTATATACATAGTTACTTTGCATCGACGACGTCGTGAATCCCGATCGGTCGTTATCGTGCGAACCGTGACTCGCCAACCTCATTTTATTTTATTTCATTTTTATTCTTCCTTTTTCCCTTTTTTTCTTTTCCAATCTCTCATTCTCTCTCTCTTCCTCTCTCTCTCTCTCTCTCTCTTTCTGTCTTTCTTTCTCTTGTACCGCACGCGAGAATCCTTTTTTATTCTCTCTTTTCTACCTTTACCCCTCTTCTAACCTCGCGGCTATCCACAGTCTCGATCTATTCGCCAATATTATTATATATGCATACACACACACACACACACACACACACATGTGTGTGTGTGTGTGTGTGTGTGTATGTATGTATGTGTGTATCATTTTGCCAGGCATTACCCGGGTAAAACGTTAACTTGTTGCAAATAAGCTAAATCACAAGTTTCTTTTACGTCACGATTACTACTTAAACGGGAAGAGAAAGAAAGAGATAGAGAAAGAGAGAGAGAGAGAGAGAGAGAGAGAGAGAGAGAGAGAGAGGGGTTGGGGGTAGTGTGAAAGCGGGGAGGATCAGAAAAAGAGAAAGAGAGAGAAAGAGAGAGGAAGGAAAGAGGATACACGCGATCATTTAGATTAATTATCCTGAATCGTTCAGGTTTGCGTTTGAGATTTCTGTTCCTAACATTTGTTTTCTATTCTTTTTTCTTTTTTTTTTTCTCTCTCTCTCTTTTTTTTTCTCGTTTTTACTTTCTTTTCTTTACTACGAATCCTACGTTAATCTTTCCTATACCGTTATAATAATAGTATTGTCACGATCAAACTAAATCACTGGTTTCCTTGCGTTCAAGTCTTAAACGATGGGATTGAAAGGGGCAGGGAGCGAAGGGGAAGGGTCAGGATGGATGAGAGGGAACGTGTGGGGGGAAGGGGAGAAACGAGTACGAATTGACGATTTCAATTAATTATCCCCGAATCGTTTAGGTATATTTATTATTGGGTTCATTGTTTAAGATTCATTTATTTTCTTTTTCTCTTAATCCTTTTTTTTTTTTTTTCTTTTTCATTCGATCATATTTCTTGTTCCGTATTTTTTTCTGTTTCTTCTTTTTTTGTTTTTTTTTTCTTTTTTTGTTTTTTTTTTTTTTGAATTCTCCACTTCATCTATCTCCTTTACCGTTATAATACATTATATATGGTATATTAAATATTTCGATTTCGTTTACCTCCGATCGAACGGAGTCAATCCGAGCGATTTGAAAAGGATCAGAAGAGATGAGTGGACCTTTCAAGAAGAGCTACTTTTGAAGAAAGCTCTCTCTCTCTCTCTCTCTCTCTCTCTCTCTCTTTCTTTCCATATCTATCTATCTATCTATCTATCCATCTCTCTGTCTTTCTCATTCAATGACAGACTTTGTATACTCCGTTAAGCGGGAGAAGCGAGAGGTAATATAAGCTTCTCTTTTCGAATTGTGCGCTCGTTTCTCTTCGTTCTTTCTCACGCCACGGACGAGAGAGAAAGAGATAGTTCGAGAGAAAGAGAGAGAGAGAGAGAGAGAGAGAGAAAGAGAGAGAGATAGAAAATACACGACGAAGACGATGAAGACGGCGACGAAGAGGACTACGACGAGTTCGTGAATCGCGTTCATTGTGCTTCCGTCTTACGGGGGCACCATAACGTGCTTTCGACACGGTTCCCCATGTGGGACCATTCTAGAGGACTTATATATTCCTTTTTTCTTCCTTACTCTCTCTTTCTCTCTCTCTCTCTCTCGCTCTATGATCTTCTCCCATTGATTTTCCACGGTCGGCCATAAGTTCGCGCACTGTTTTTCCTTCGAAAGGAATTTGCTTAAATAAGAGATAAATAGAGATAGAGACATAGAGAGAAAGAGAGAGAGAAAGAGAGAGAGAGAGAGAGAGGAAAGGAGTGAAGGAGTGAAAGAGAGATGAATAGAGAACCACCAACGTGTCGAACAGTACATAAATAACTGTACCTACGCGATTCGTCGCACCTTTCACGAACACGTGTCTCCTTAATGACAGAGTCCCTCCTTGTACATATGTACATCATAATTGCGCTTACTCGAATATAACGCCGTCGTTTGTTCCTCGAGGCGTTCTCGTGATTTGAAAAAAAAAAAAAGAAAAAGAAAACATTCAGAAAAGAAAAACAAGGGAAGGAAAAAAAGAAAGACAAAGAAAAAAAAAAGAAGAAGGATAAAAAAGAAAAATATCTTTTTACGCTTGCTCAAGCAACTGGCATATGCGTACACAAATATCTCTACATATACTATATATAGGTATATACGCACGCATGCGTACATGAACAGAGAAAAAGAGAGAGAGAGAGAGAGAGAGAAAGAGTTAAAACTCTAACAAAAAGAAACGAAGAGACAAAGATAGTGAAAGAAAGAAAGAAGGAGAAACAGAAGCAACGGTGACAGTAACAGCATCAGTAACATCAATAGCATCAACAGCATCAGTAGCAGCAGCAGCAGCAGCAGCAGCAGCAGCAGCAGCAGTAACAGTAACAGTAACAGTAACAGCAACACCACCAACAGCAGCAGCAGCAGCAGCAGCAAATAACATCACCAGCGGCATAAGCACCAAATATCAAGTACCAGTGTACCACTACCAAGTATCAGTACCACTACCAATACCATTACCAATAACAGCAACACCAGTAAAAGCAACAGTACCAGCAGCAACATCAGCCAAAGCAGGAGCCAAGCGAACCAGCAAAGCAGATGTTTGCTCGAACCACGTTAGGAACAAACCAAGAAGAGAGGAGGGACCAGGTCACAAAGACGGCCGGGTGAGAGTGCGAGCGCTCGCACTCTCACCCAAGAACGAACGACCAAGAGAGACACCGAGCTTCCCTGAAACGAAACCCTTGGCGGCGCCTTAACAGAAAACGAATGTATTTCGAAAAGGCGAACATGAGGCGGACGCCTGTGTGTGATCGGTCGGTGAGGAGGTATAGGGAAGGTCTGGAGGGGGGGGGGGGACGGAGAATACCTAGAGAGGGAAAGGAAAAAAAAAAAGAAAAAAAAAAAAGGAGAGAGAGAGAAAAATTTTTCTCCTTTCCGTAACGTTTTAAACTCACTCCGAAGTTCTTTCACGTCGACCGTAATTCCCATGGCTTTTTTCCTTTCCTTCTCTTTTTCTCTTTCTCTTTTTTTTTTTTTTTCTTCTTCTTCTCTCTCTTCATACGATAGACGCGTTTCGACTAATAATCATGCCCTCGATCGTATTTTATAAAAATTAAAATTTCGATCGATGAGGAGGGCTTGGGTTTAGACGATGGAGTGAGCTGGGTGGGATGAAAAATGAGGGGGAGGGAGGAGGGAAATAATTAGATCGTGTTCGTTTATAAAAAAAAAAAAAAAAAAAAAAAAAAAAAAAAAAAAAAAAAAAAGAAAAAGAAGGGCGCAAAAAACGATCGGATTATAGTGAAACTTTGTACATAAAAGCGAAGTTATATCGATTCCTTTGGGGAATAGAAAAAAGAAACTAAAACGTCTCTCTCTCTCTCTCTCTTTCTCTTTCTAAACACGTATGTATCTAAATAGAGAAATATATATATATATATA